>NW_019174404.1:22602675-22826248 GCF_002260705.1 Seriola dumerili
TTCCAATAAAAACATAAAGGTTGAGAAAAAAGAAAAATCTGTGTTTCGGGACATCTCTGAGCAGCTGGGAGCTGAGCTGCTTTTTTGCTCTGATGACTTAAGATCCCAAATGTCCGACGACTAAAATCGTTCATCCAGTTAAATAATAGATAAAACAACAAGATCTGAAAAAATATATCATAACAATGTGACTTGAAACTGGATAAAAAAAGCTTCTGTCAGACAACCACAGCACTTGTGGATATGATGTCACTGACAGGCGACCAAATGAAACGTAGAGTTACTAACGTGATTAACATCACAAGATTTCTCAGGTTTGACAATTAATGGAAACATTTGGGAGAATGTAAGAACACAATTCAACAACATATAGAACATAGCTCTAGTTGTTTGCAGTCATTTTAATGTGGAAAAGTTACAGATTATTTAAGATTTTTTTTTCGTTGTGCTTGACATGAATCCAAACTGTTGGTCAAGACTGAAATTGCACCATTCTTGCCTCATAAAAGCTGAATGTTGTGTGATATCACTCGATGGCAGTCACTCAATCAGTGAGTAGGAGGTGTCGCTTGCTACTTAATAAAACTCATGCACGCAGCATGAAACGACCTGTCAACGGGCCTGGAAACATATTGCTCTCTCTGCACTTGTTAATGCAGCAGCATGAGCCTTGCAAACAGACACCAGACTAATACCATTCTCCTGTGTTGATGTGTTGCAGCACGCTCCCCCGGCATGTAATGCTATCCAGATAACTGCTGGATAGCATTAGCAACTCCATCTGTAACCCTCCTTTTATATTAGCACCGGTCTATCAGTCCTATTAGCTGAGATAGCCTCTGCCCGGCCGCTGAGCGCCGCTCTGCTCTGCTGCTGCACCCGAGACATCCGTTTGCCCCGCGTTCTCCGTGATCTGTGTGCAAACATGAGCTCCACAACCCGTACCCCTCATCCATCTAGGTCCCGTCATAAGCGCACGTGATCAATTTATCCTAGCGCTTAAGGCCTCGTAACAACCAGCGCTAATTTCTTCACACGCTACAAATCACGCACCGCCTACACAACTCACTCGCGACCTCCCATCGTCTAACTCGATCTCTGAAGGACCATCACACAAGGACATCTCGAGTGCTGGCGCGTGGCAATCGCGCATCTAATATCCAAGCATACCATTCTTGCCTGCAGCTCGGCCTCACAAAAGTCCCCGCATAATGAAAACGCACCCTCATCTCCGACTCAACCTACATCATTAGCACCCAGCCATCACATCAGTCTACTAAGATGTTATGCGTATCAGCCGACACCACCCTTTACCTCACTAAACCATCATCCTCGCCTCGCCGCCCCCAATCTGGCAGCAAACGCCATGGGCGCATCTGCGCACTCTAGTCTTAACCCCAGCCATCTCTATCCCTACTCAGTCTAACGCGATCTACCTTCACCACCTAAGCGCTCATCCCCTTACTGGTACTCATCCTCCAACACCTTAGTACGTAGGATACTGGACCGCAGCTGCACCCTCTGTGCCACATCCTCACCTTGATCTTCACCCTCTCACTTTACAAGCTTCCCTAGCACTACACTCCACTCTCCAGTCATTCTCGACGACATCTCTCATCCATCTTCCACTCACTTGACACCCGAGCTCACCGATACCTAATGACAAGGCTCCCAAATAGCTTAAAAATATGTGCAGACGAAATAGACACCCGTCACTCTACATTTCTCTATGGCCGCATACCAGTCCTTCTAAACGAAGCTGTGCCTAAGGCAAGTGTCAGCCCTCATTCAAAAGCCTGTCTAGTGAGTAAAATCGTCGATCCACCCACCATGCCACCCTTCCCCACTACCATCTCTCTCTTTGCTTTCAGTGGGTGATAAGACCAGAAAAACTATACGCAGTAAGTGCAGTCGATTCAACATTTCCATTTAAAGCAGTTTCATGCTTAAAATCATAACACATGGCAGTCAGGTTTTGTTTGTTTGTTTAATCTTGCTCAATAAACATAAAGTTGAGAAAAAAGAAAAATCTGTGTTTCGGGACATCTCTGAGCAGCTGGGAGCTGAGCTGCTTTTTTGCTCTGATGACTTAAGATCCAAATGTCCGACGACTAAAATCGTTCATCCAGTTAAATAGATAAAACAACCAAGATCTGAAAAAATATATCATAACAATGTGACTTGAAACTGGATAAAAAAAGCTTCTGTCAGACAACCACAGCACTTGTGGATATGATGTCACTGACAGGCGACCAAATGAAACGTAGAGTTACCGTGATTAACATCACAGATTTCTCAGGTTTGACAATTAATGGAAACATTTGGGAGAATGTAAGAACACAATTCAACAACATATAGAACATAGCTCTAGTTGTTTGCAGTCATTTTAATGTGGAAAAGTTACAGATTATTTAAGATTTTTTTTTCGTTGTGCTTGACATGAATCCAAACTGTTGGTCAAGACTGAAATTGCACCATTCTTGCCTATAAAAGCTGAATGTTGTGTGATATCACTCGATGGCAGTCACTCAATCAGTGAGTAGGAGGTGGGTCGCTTGCTACTTAATAAAACTCATGGCACGCAGCATGAAACGACCTGTCAACGGGCCTGGAAACATATTGCTCTCTCTGCACTTGTTAATGCAGCAGCATGAGCCTTGCAAACAGACACCAGACTAATTACCATTCTCCCTGTGTTGATGTGTTGCAGCACGCTCCGCCGGCATGTAATGCTATCCAGATAACTGCTGGATAGCATTAGCAACTCCATCTGTAACCCTCCTTTTATATTAGCACCGGTGCTATCAGTCCTATTAGCTGAGATAGCCTCTGGCGGCCTGAGCTGCCGCTGCTGCCGCTGCCGCTGCTGCTGCTGCACCCGAGACATCCGTTTGCCCCCCGTTCTCCGTGATCTGTGTGCAAACATGAGCTCCAACCCAGTCGCAGGGAAGTGATTTAGCTGCAAGGCTTGAAACGTAAAGGCACCACTGTCTAAATGACCACAGGATTGTGGGTAAATCTTCTGGCCAGGCAATGAACCTCTCCTCACCAAGAGAGCTTAATCACAGAGGTGAAGTGGCAGCATGCAGCTATTAACCCCAGCCATCTACAGCACGGACACTTTCCCTTGTCTCCCCTTTATTCTCAGCCTCAGAAGCGTGCACGCGACTTCCTTCCTTCAGCTCCCAGCCTCATATTTCATCTCTCCACTTCCATCACTTACACGAGCTGTCCTACATGACAGCTCCCAAAAGGTAGAAATATGTGCAGACGAAGCACCGTGATTCATTTTTGCCTGACAGTCCTCTGGAGAGCTTGCTAAGGAGCAGGCTATTCAAACTGAGTGAGGAAAATTGTCAACCCCCACCACCACCCCCACTACCAGCTCCATCCCGCTGACACTTATTGTTTTCTTATAAGAATCTGGCATAAGAATATCCTGATTGCATGCTTGGATTCTGCTGCATTTATCACTTCCATGGCTCAGTGGGGACGTGATGTGATAGCTCCAGCCCTGATGTCTCTGTTCCAGCAGAGAATTGAATTTTTTCTGAGAGGAAGCCATATTCGCCAGGGCTCTGGAACCTTTGAATTCAGACAGACTTGTGATTAATTAGGCCCTGGATCTGGTGCTGCCCTCAGACCTCAGGGGGGGGGGGGACTCGCTCTCATCCCCCAAAACAGACTTTTCTTCATGGGTTGGAGACTCGAGTTGATCCCCTGACAGACTTGCGTTTGGCCTCGAGGTGCCTGTCCTACATTTCACACGACACTCTGTTCTTATATTTGAATTGGACAAGGTGCTGCACATACCAAACCGCTCTGCCGAGACCCGCTACGCTCAGACATTGTGAGACGGTGACACTGTGAGGCTGCCTTGATGAGGAATCGTATATGAGAAAAATGACAAAGTGTCACTAGATACATCTAAATGCAAACCTCAATTATTGAAATCATCTGAGCAGCTGCAGACTTTTGTCATGGGGTAGCCCTGAGCGATTTCCTCCGCTGCATCACACGTCACCGCCGTAACGACGCTGACTTCCAACATGTCATGTCTGTGTCAGAGAGACTGGCAGACGTTTCAAATTACACTTTCCACAGTTTGTATAAATGTGAATTTGCTGGTGAAATGCCACAGTGGCAGATAATGAGGGCAAACTTCAAAGGCTGGACTCTAACGTACATTTTAGTGGTCACTGCTACACTGATAAGGTTCGGAAAGATGCTGTCGCTTCCATATCAAAGTCCCCTTGATCTCAAATCCTGCACTTAAGGCAGATATTTTAAATACTAACTAATAAGACAAGAATACAGAAAATACACAGGCAGCAGCTGGAGCATCAGTGAGGACTAAATCAGTTTAAGTGAAAGTTTATTTGTTAAACCTGTTGCTAAACACTTCAAACTGTAATATAATTGAAATCAAGTCAAAGAAAGATTACAGATTGGCTCCACTAACCTTGCAACTCTTCTCTCAAGCTCTACAGACCATGTGCTTTATCTTTTTCAAACCGTGAAATGATCTGCTTTCTTAGTGTCAATCACTGTCGTGCATCAGTTCCTCTGGGCAGGGATGAAACCCTCACTTTTCAAAATCCTGTTTTTGTCTTGTATTTGTGAGTATAGACTGATTTTGGGATGATAGACATGTAAAACTAATGTAATACCCGCACACACACACACACACACACACACACACACACACACACACACACACACACCACCCCCTTGCCTTGAGTAGCCCTAAACTGAAACTGAATTTGTGAACGACAGCTCAGATGATGATCTTTCCACTTCAGATTGAATTCAAGAACACACCCAGAACAGTCAGCTGAGTTACAACATGGAGTAATGACCTGAAGAGTGTTTGCAGAACATTATGATGTCACAGTGAATTTGACCTTTGACCTGTTGAATATAAAATGTCATCACTACATTTATCCTTAAATTGTGTCATAATTAGTGAATTAATGTTTTGTGAGGTTACAGTGACCTTTGACCTTTGACCACCGAGATCTAATCAGTTCATCCTTGAGTCCTAGTGAATGTTTGTGCCAAATTTGAAGAGATATTGAGATATTGTGTCTACATGAATGAGAGGGACGGATTAAAACAATATGCCTCCAGAGGTATAAAAAGCTGCACTAATCAATATTTTGTATTAAGAATGGATCAGATATCCATATGTAATATGAAAAGGGTCGAGCTCTTTCTGCTCACCTGTCTCAGCTGAGTGTCACTCATCAGCCTGGGTTCAAGCAGCAGCAGAAGCCTGTTTAAAAACTAGAGTCCATCTTGTGATGGGATCACAGCAGTACCGACCCATGAGCACAGAGTGCACAGTAATGATGCAGTCATGACATACTGAGTGCTCATGGGTCGCACCACGCCCACTCAGCCTACACACCTGTAAAGTTTTGTGACTGTGTCTTGTACAGTTGTGACACTATCAAGTTGACACAATCTTTTTGCAGACAGACACCTGATGAAGTCGTCCGTGGTACTTCCTGTCACAGTAGGTGTCTCCAGGAGCACATTTTGTTGTCACAGGTCGCATGTGGTGACATTACATAGACTTGTGACTTACCCTTACCTAACTCTAACCTTAACCACTGACCCAAAATCAGTTTTTCCCAACTGGGGACACAGCTTTTGTCCCCAATTAACTGGTCTTTAGTCTCAGAAAGTAGCCTATGACAGAAACACACACACACACACACACACACACACACACACACACACACAGAGAGAGGGAGAGGTGAAAACAACACCATCCACACTATCGCTGGCTGGTAATAAATGTCACTGTTTGTTCTGTCTGCTGGATATATAAATAGGCAACTGTTAATGCTAATATGTTTACCACATCAACTTTATAAGGGGCCAATGGGTCAATATTGTGATTACAGTTCGTTTCACGGCCTCCAAGTCAACTTTAAATGACTCGTCTCTTTCTTGATGAGCTACAGCGGAGCCGCACTCCAGCCTCCGCACTATTTTACAGGGAATTGAAAGCTGCATTATGCCGACAAATCTCAGGTTATCTACAACACTATAGTTACTGAGAGTCCAGCTGTTTCTTGGTGCCTCTACATTTACATTACATTTACAATATGACATAACATATACTTATATATACCGCATTGTTTCTGACAAATCCAGTATTGACAGGAGAATGGCATCACAGTAATTAAAGGGTTTTCTTACATTACTAATGGAGTGGAAGCAAGTCTCAAACAACAGGAGAGTCAGAGTCTCTTTTATTGCAGTGTGTGTCACAGTTTTTTGGAGGTTGCTTCGGACCTGTGGATGCACACAAGACAAAGAATCAGCCTGAAAATAGAATTTTCCTAACATCCAGCTGGCGAATGCTGATTAGATAGCACTTGTAATGATCACGGGTCATTGTGCTACACAATGGTAAGCCATCACCGTTCATCTGGGCAGAATGCTGTGGGTGACGACATTTAGAGATCAGCTGAGACCGTGCAGGCAGCATGGAAACAGGCTACACACACACACACACACACACACACATACAACCACGTGCACACATTCTTGGGTGGAGCTGTTACATTTCTAGGATCAGGGCAAAGACTCAGACCAGGACCTTGTTACTGTTAGGCTTTATAGTGAGCTAGTGTTTTCTGTTCTCCTCCTCTGTTCATGTGAAATACAGAGATGACTCATGATTGAGATGACTGATGAAAATTATTACTGGTATGTTTTCTTCTGACCAAGCTGCTGAGGTTTTATTCTGTATGAACTGTTTACCTGTGGTAGAGAGTAGTTTTGTTGTGTGGGGGCCACAGTCAACAATTAAACAATAGAATGAATGCACAACACTGTAACTCTGCAGTCAAGCTAGCAGCTCTGTGAGGCTCTACTTAGGCACAGTAGTGCTTTACTCCTGCAAAACCGCCTGCGTCGAGTGTGTGTCCCAGCTGCGTCACTGCTACTGCAGCGCTATATAATCTCTAATAATTTATTATTTATATGTGTATTTATTGTTGATTGTTAAAATTGTCGATAGCACTGAAACAAATTATGAGTACTTGTCATATAAACAGTATGTTTTTATTTACCTATAGAAATATGAAGTCAAGGGGATACTGCATGACACATGGGTGTCAGGCGACAGCAGCATGAGGAAGGGATGATGACATCATCATAAAGGCAGAATCAGAAAATAAGTATTAAATTACTACAATACAAACCCAATTTCCCTACTTCTACTGCTTCACAGTGAAAGCATTTAACTGTATAATTGCAGGGTGGCTTAAAGGTTTAGATTTTTTCTTGTCTTCAATGGGTAATGTTTTATTAATATTAATAAAGCCAGACTGGTTTAAGTATTCAAGCTTTTACAGTGCAGTCTAGGTGTTGGTCAGCTAGATTTTAGATTTCTACAGCTAGTTTTAGCCAGATGAGCCATTTTGAATAAGGGATCCAGAACGGGTCTGGACCGAATTAACCACTTCGTGAATGGATCCAAATTGTATCCGGGCCGAATGAGCTACTTCATGAGCGGACACGGATAGGGTCTGGGCCAGACCTGGTCTGGATTCGTAATCCTCATCTGTTCTGGAGCCATCCCACCGTGCAAGTGGACTCCGATCCGGACCTGTTTGGTTGATCCATTCTGGAGCCTATGATACCTCCAGGACAGATCCGGTGCGGCAGTGCTGAGTCAGTTTGCTATCGGGGTAGTCTATAGGCTATGTGTATTTGTATATTCAAAAGTGTGTGTGCGTAGCAAAAGTAGGTTAGTAGAAAAAAACATACGAAACGCAGTTAGTTCGCAAAGCATGACCAGCCTCCTGTGGAGCCCCAGTGCTGCTCATCACTGTCCCTGACACACAGTTACCCAGCCTGACGTACTGTGCTCGTCTTGTCAGGTAATCCACAATCTGAAAATGATGCTGAACTCACAACGTCTTTACTGGTCTTGAAAGTAAACAGCTGTTAATGCTAACGTTAGCTATGTAAAACTAAAGATATTCCCATCACCCTCAGCTGTACTTAGTGTTTACTGCTGATTAGTGAATCTTACCATGTTTACACACTAGACTAAGATGGTGAACATGCTAAACATCAGCATGTTAGCATTGTCATTGTGACAGGGTTTCCGTGAAGTCCTAAAAAGTCTACAGGTTTTGAAATTCTCTGATGGCCCAGTGTATATTGGTCCACGCTAACTGTCGGTTAATGGTATACCAGGCAGCAGACGCATTTCTCATGTCTCGTGGCTGCGTCACATGATCTAGAGATTTGGCGTCTCACCTATTTTTCCACACATGACATGACCTGACACCTTCCACTATAGTTGTCTCTGTTGAATCTGAATATGATACAGGCATGAAAAAAGTAGCTTCAGTAGCTGCATGTGGAGACAGTGACATTTCAGTGACATTTACTTTCAAAAATAAATCAGAAATTAATTTATAACGAAAAAAAAACCCAACGCTCAAATAACCTGTAAACTCTGTGTAAAGAGACAGAACTGCAGTAGCAGCGACTCAGCAGACGCAGTCGGTGTGAACACACGGTTGCTTCTCTGCAGCAGCTCCAGCGGGACGCAGCCGCCACCACACACACACACACACACCACACACACACACACACACACACACACACAAGTAACACAGGCAGTGTGTTCCCAGTGTTATGTAATAGGCAGATAGCACACTTATGCTCCCAGAGGATGCACCCTTTCGATTTTAATGACTCCTACATTGCCTTCATTTTGTTTTTTATTGTCATTCCTCTTTTTTTCTTTGTTATGAATCCTAATCATTAATTCCACTCAAAATCAGCAGTTCATAATCCTGCTCTTCAGACCAGCCTACTCTCAGCTTGACTCGTTCTCCCTGGAGCACGCTGTGTGAGACCTGTGGGGGATGGTGGGAGGTTGGAAAGTTGCCAACAATCGCGGCGGCTGAGGCTCAGTGTCTCCGAGTGCCACCCTCACAGGCCGTCGAGGTGCTTGTACTCGGTGTGGAGGAAGTGATGAAAAGGTCAGCTCGGGATTAGAAAGACTACCGATCACCTCGGAGGATGTGTCTTTGAAGGTCAAGCCTGGTATTAAACATCCAAATGTAAAAGGTGAAGTTTAAAAATCGACAATGACGGATGGAAATGTTCTGGCTAAAAAAAGGTATTTTTCTGGTGCATTTTAAAAACACAGATCACAAAGGTCAAGGTGACATCTTTAAGTGACTCAGTTTGCACAAAATCCAAAGATAGATTAGAATCGTATCGGACAAAGACGCTGCGAATTCTCACAGCGCAGAAGCTTCAGTTCTAGACCCCGCCCCCCAGTGTGTGTGTTCATGATAATGATATATGAAAATATAAAAATACGCTTTATACACATGTTGTACGAGTAAACTGTGAGTTGTTATGCAGCCTGTGTTCACAGCTGCATTGATAGAAATAGGAATGTTAGGATCAGGTCCTGTTGGCCCTGTTTTACTCGTGTTCCCTGCTGTGTGTGTGTGTGTGTGTATGTATGTGTGCGTGTATGAGTGTTTGTGTGTGCAGCTGAGTCTCCCGCTCCCACCGGTCTCTTTCCACACCTGATCTTCATCTTGCCAATCAATGCTGCAGCATTTAAGGCGGGTTCAACTCACCCTTCTCTGCCAGATCGTTCAGTCACCCACAGTGGTGTCGTCCTACAGCCAGCTCTTGTTTTTTTTGGATTCTAGTCTTGCTGTTATGGATTTTTGAGAGCTGGGACTTTCTCCTGTACTTCAGGTCCAGTATCCTGTCTCTCTGCTGTGTGCCATGTCCAATTCTCCGCCTGACTTCTCTGCTCCTTTGACATCCCCTTTTCATTTTCTCCACAGGCAAATAGCTACAGCCACAACTGTTACACCAGTTAAAGTCCTGTTCTTTTCTGGGCTACTAGCGGCCTACTTTATACCATTTTACGAATTTCCAAGGATGGCAAAATCTTCAAAGTAAAGTAATGGTTGGTGATCATTTTCTGTGGGTGTGATCGTTGACATTATGCATAGTAATTTGATGGATTGTTCATATAAAAATATTGATTTGTGCAGCTTTAAAAAGACAAGTATACAACAAAAATAAATTGCTCCATTGCTACCATACACAGCTGAGATGACAGGCTGCACCTTCCCATAACTCTTTTATTAAGAGAAAACAGGCCTTTCAAAATCTAAATTGTTCCACGAGTCTGTGGTTGACATCTCTATCCATTTGTCTGGCTGGGTCAGGTCATCTTTCCCTCACCGCATCAAATGTCATGTAAGCTTCACGAGCTCATCTATTCTGAGGCCGCAGGAGGTCAGAGCCAAACGCCGACCTTCTCTTCGGTTGTGTGTGTGTGTGTGTGTGTGTGTGTGTACGGAGCCCTCTGGCTGATGATGGATGGCGAGCAATTTTGAGGGTTTATTGACGTGGGATGTGGCTCATTATGAGACTAAAGGGCAGCATTTGGGCGATCATCCATCCTGGGGCAGATGAAGTCTTTGATAATCACCTTTTTTGAAATGTCTTACTGTTCTACAGCTGCAGCATCTGACAGTCGGCCAGGCTACTAGCTGCGTTAGTGAGGTCTGCATCCGTTTTCATGAGAGGCAATATTACTAAATAAAATGCAGGAAATAAATAATATTATCTACCATGTGTATATATAGTACCAGTCAAAATTTGGCCACACCTACCCATTCATAGGTTTTTCTTTATTTTGACTATTTTCTACATTATAGAACTGAAGATGATACAACTATGAAACAGCACGTATGGAGTAATGTAGTAAACGAAGTGTCAAAAACTAGAATTACTGCCTCGTGGTTGTCCGCCTCCACCACTCTCCACGGACTTTCTCTTTCATCTTTGATTATTAGTGAGATATTGAATCATTTATTGAAACTAGAATCACCTCCTGGTGATCTCTGCCTCCTCCCCTCAGACTAGTTTCAGGTTACATCCCTGTTTATCCAGAGTCATATAAAATATGAACCATTTGTGTGAAATTTTGCTGTGTAATGTATTGGGTTTTGTGAGGTCACACTGACCTTGATCTTTGACCTTTGACCACCAAAATCTAATCAGTTTGTCCTTGAGTCCAGGTGAATGTCTGTGCCAAACTTTAAGTCCTGTCAAGGTGTTACTGAGATATTGTGTTAATGAGAATGGGATGGACGAACGTACAGGTGGATGCACAACCCAAAATAATATGCCTCCGGCTCTGACTGTCGCCGTCGCTGAGGCATAAAAACAGAACACGTTTTCGTATTTTCGATTTCTTCATTTACCTTGATGACAGCTCTGCACAATATTGACATCTCGTATCTTAACGAGCGTCACGAGGCAGTCGCTTGGAATGCTTTTCAATGAAAAAATCTAATTAGTGGAATTTCTTGCCCTCTTAGTGTTTGAGACCAACAGTTGTGTTGTGTCATGAGACCATTATCTCTGATCTATTATCTGTGTGCGCAAATGTCTATATGTATGACTTTATTTGCTGATTATCTTATTTTTTTGCTCTTTAGTTTTCCACTGGTTTGATTCAGTCTTTGTCTTGATCATCTCTAATTGACATGAGTCAGCTCTAATGAGGCTCATCAGTTCCACCTGCACTGGTCACATAGAAATACCTGAGGTGTTGTATGGTTTGTCCACAGTAAAGAAGTTGTTTACATCCCTCTCTGTGCTCAGCCATGTAAGTTAGTGAAAGTTGAGGTTATTTGACGTGGGGTTGTTTGAGGTGCTTATCCACAGTCAGTGTATTACCTGCAGTAGATTCAGGTCAGTGCCCTCTGAGTGTGGAGAAACAGGCAGGAGAACTGGCCCAGAAGCTGAGCGATGAGGTGCTGTGGACGGGGACAGCAGAAGAAAAATCATTTTAGCCACTTTAAACGCACAGTATGTAACTACTGCTAAGGGTCTCTCAATCAAAAAAAAAACAACGCCGTTGGGTGACATTGGGAACTACTGTGGGATCGTGGGACTTGCTGTCTTCACCACCATTGCCATCAGCTTCTCATCCAGTTAGGATTCAGGAGATGATTATAACCAGTAAATACACTGAATAGAACAGTTTAAAAGGTTCTGTAAACGATCATCACTGCCACTAGGTGTTGCAGTTGACCACCAGCATCTCAGACCAAAACAAATGCTTCGTTGACAGCCCCCCCACCCTACCCCCACCTTCATGTTCTTAGTCAGCAAGGTCATATAAAGCTCAGTGAAAATGGCCACGTAACACATGAGAAGCTCAACTGAATAGTTACTCTGTGAACATGAGCCAACAAAAACAATCCAGGCACAACCATTAGCCCACACTAGCATTGCTGTGATACACTCCACAGCAATGCTGACAGTTAGCCAGTTAGCGACATTTGCTGATCACATTCATAATGAGGGTAACAGCAAGTCAGCTAACGTTATCATGTCTACTGTAGCCGTCACTAATGAAAATAGACATGTAACATTATGAACCATCAAGTTACTGACACATGGAGAAGAAAAACCAGTTCAGATTCAGACTGGACCCTTTAGCAGCTCGTATGCTCCATGGTCAGACTGGGACAGAAATTCAGCTTTGCCCTGATCCACTGGGACCAGCTGCACGAATGACACTGATGGAGCTGCTGTAAATGTTAAAAACGTCATGGTTGTTTTGAAGGTCCACCAGCTGACCAGGATCTGAGCTGGTAGCCCTCATGACCAGTCCACCTGTGCTTTGGTCTCATCTCTTTCTAAGTCTTCTTTTTATACAAGAACTTGGCTTCTTATTCAGTGGAGGAAATTCTGGAAGGTCACTTTCACCTGAACGCTGTGTACTGAACTGTGTCATCTCACCTGTGGACGAAGCGTGTGTCTTTAAAAACACGTGGAGGGCCAACGTTTTAACAGGAGGGACTCACGTACACGTTATAGACCGCATTACAAAACAAAGACATGAGAAACTCAGGTTACATTTTACACAGAGGGGGCACAGCTTTGTTCTCTGCTGAGGACTCCATTAATCCACTATATCTTTAAAAAAAAAAAAGAATTAATCTTGTTTACAGAACCTTTAAGTTTTAAATATTCAGTCAGGACGTCTCGGAGCTGAGCTGTCTTTACTCAGCTTTACTCTCTGATAACTTAAGATCTTACTTAACATCCAATGACTAAAATCCTTCATCTGGTTTAAAACAACCAAGGTGTAAGAATTTTATTGTGGCTTAAAAATGGATAAAAGTTGTAATTTTGATGCTTCTGGCAGACAAAATACAACAATATGATGTCACTGAAAGGCAACCAAATGAAATGTTACCATGATTAAAGTCACAGATTTCTCTGGTTTGAAAACTGATGGAAACATTTGGGATAATGTAAGAACACAACTCAACAATGTATAGAACATAGGTCTAGATTTTTAATACAGTGCAAGTGCGCTTATGTGTAGGAATATGGCAGTTAAAATGTAGTCCCATAGGAAAGATTACATTACATATTAACAAATCTCTCTCCACGCTATTAAAAGAAATACCAGTGTCCTGATACTTTCCAAGGATGTCTATGTGGGACAGGATTACAAAACTGCTGGGACTACCTGCCAGAAGTTTTTCTTTAAAAAACATATTAAGCAAAACAATTTATAACTTATTCTCTGTTTTATGAGCCTGAGTGATGTAGCAGCGGTCCGATACTGTTAACTGATGTTGGGTCATCGCAGATACATCAACACAGAAAATGCACAGCAAGTCCTAATGTGTCTGTGTGTGTGTGTGTGTGTGTATAGATGATTTCCTCTGACAGCTGATTTATGCACAGTGTTAACTCTGTTCCACTCTGCAGCTTCAGTTTGAGGTGAATTCAGTGCTGCAGTACCTGGGGCTCAGCATATGACACGGATGTTGACATATTTTTTCTTTCACGGTTGCACTGTAGATCGTCTTTCATTATGTCCATCACATGTTGCTTTTTATGTTTGTAATGATGAATTCGGGATTAGAAAACGAAACACATTAAAAGCCTGCAGACATGATCGTCATTGACATTTCAGAACAAACTGTACACTTCATAGGTTCTGAAACAGGAGGACTGAGAGCTGCTCAACAACTTCTGTTTTCAGACAGTGGAGGACAAGGTCATATCAAGGGCCAGTGATCAAAAGATATTCATTAATGAATAGTGTGTGAATGAAGAAGAGAAGTTTCCATATTCCGCAGAGCTGTCGAAAATCCATGGCTGGCTCTGAATAGAGAAGCAGATGTGACATAATGCCCCTGTGCTCGTCCGTAATTACAAGGACGTGTTAACGTGCTTCTCTCTGCTCCTGCTGCCTCACTATTGATCACTTCAAATGCCTCAAGTGACCGTGCGGCTGCATTTGTCTTCCAAGGCTGAACACGTGAGCCCTGGGCGGTCAGCATTTCGATACTGTTGATACAAATGACCTCGGGCTGTAGCTGAATTGCTCTCAGGTACAGAGAGTAACAATGGATCTAATTTACCTATCACTGCAGCTTGGGTGGAAATATTGCAATATTAGTATGGCATTTTTTACTATACTGACATACTGTATGTCACATTATGGATTTTTTTTTTTTTTACAAAGATTTTAATTAAAATTAGTTTGGAATCATTCATTGTGAAAATCATTTTTTGACATATTAAAAATGATCATATCTTAAGTTGTTTAATTATTCCATTTCCAGCCCTAATTGCACAGTATACATGTTTTTTGACTTCAGCAACAGTCAACAGTTGATTTCATTTTTTTTGCCGTTAAAGGTCCATATAGTATAAATGTAGATGTCCATGTGTAGTTTGACTATAAAGCAGGTCTAGGTTCTATATTAATACTGTGAAAGTATCAGAGTCTCAGTCCACAGAGAAATACACACAGCCTGTATTCAGAAACTGAGCCTTAAAACTAGCTGTCAGGACTTCTGGAACTTTATGATGTCACAACAAAGTAGTCACCCATTCTCAGTCATGCCCCAAGCCCCGCCCACCTGTACCCACCGTCCAGCTTTTGCAGGATTTGGTGTCTCTGAATGTTTACCGGAAATCTGCTATATTTTTAGTGGATCACTCAGAAAACAGTCAGCCAATCAGAGGAGAGGCTCAGAGCCTTGTCACTTCTAAATTGACTCACCGACGTGTTGAGGTGGGTGGGGAGGAGTCAGGTGGCTGTGAGGCTGGAAAGTCGGGGGTTACTGCAGGGCAGGAGGGCAGGCAGAGAATGAATAAATGCAGGAATGAACTGTGACAGCCAGGCCATAAATTTTTCCCACTGTCAGGTGGATTTGAATCCAACCTCCCTGCCTGTCAACATGGGTATAGATGGGTGACAATATTAAATATCTGTAGTACATTTTATTGTCTGCTGTTTATTTAGTGTGCTAACATACTATAAAACATTTTAAAGGTGTATATTCAGGATATGAGAACAGCCAAACAAGAAATTATTAGTTTTCATGTGTATGAATCATTGTGGACAGCAGAATTGTTTAAATCACTACATTGAAAATAAACAAAGCTAAAAATGACCACACACTGACCACAGAGAGTTTTTTTTTTAGAATCCAGCCTCCCTGTGTCTGAAATGCTAATTCTCTGCCGTTTGCTGCAATGCTGAGGAGTGGCTCCTAGAAGACCAAAGGCTGCACCATAAATTACTCTGTGACAAGGAATCACTAGCGAAATCACCTTGGAGCCCAGCACTCACTGGATATTAAGGTGGAAGCAGTTATGCCAAAGTCAAACGAGGAGCGGGGAGGAGGATGGATTAGTCTTTGCAAAAGCTTCTACTCACCCACAAAGCTCAAATTAAGGTAACGGGAAGTGTCCAACAGTCCGGATACCTGCTCCCGCTTTCACTGTATCTCTGTGGTGGAGGTGAATCTGACAGATCTTCACATATGACCCCAGGTAAACTGTGGGAAATGAATCCCATTAGTGGCTGGTTTCCAAATATAGTCATTGATTGAATCATAATGATACTACGCTAGAAGGCCAAAGAGCTACGGCTGTGATTAATTAAGCACAGAAAATTCAAAGGTGATACAATGGAACTGTACTTTATTTTCAGTATACAAGTCAGCAGTGTCTTGAAGAGAATATTAAAGCATCTATGAAAGTTCATTGAACTTGGAGTAATGCCTGAAGCTAACGGAGAATGTCTGAGTCTTACTGCCTTATCTTTTCAGACACATTGTTTAACTTTAGAGCTACAAAAAATCAAAATCTCTTTTTGTAGCTCTAAAGTTAAACAATGTGATTTTGATGTTGCAGATGGAACATTAAAAGATGAAACATGAATTGGAAATTAAAAAACAACTTGAAGTTGATAGAATCCACCAGCAATCGGAGAAGGCAAAACTGAATTTGGAGACATATCGTTTGTTTGCGGTTAGAGAAGACATGTTGTCAGGTGAGGGTCAGAGGGGAGAGGTGCCCAGGTCTTCTGCGTGTGTCGTTTTGATGTTAAAGGAGACCTATTATGCTTTTCTGAGTTTTTCCTTTCTTAAAGTGTGTTATAGGTTTTTGTGCATGTAAATGGTCTCCAGAGTCCCAAGGATCGTAGTTTACATCAAAGGGAGAAACTCTGTCAGGGTAAAAACCCAATTCTTTCCTTCATATGAAACACCTCGTTGGGGGTCCAGACGTTACTTCCTGGTTCTATTGACGTCAGTACTTCTTTTCGTTCTGCCTGCCTGCAACCTGGACACCCCCCTGCTTGGCACGCCCCCACACAAAGCACAGCACATAACTACTTATGGTGAAGAGTTTTCATTAGTTTTGTAGCCATGCTGAGAAGACAGTGTTCTCAACTGCCTGCAGAAATCTGCTTCAGAAACCACGCACAGTTAGACGCTTCATTTTCACAACAGGTATTTCTGTAATTCACACTTCACACTCAGGCTCACAGCCTGTCAGTCTGCATTGTTATTGTGGATTTGTGTAACCGCGTTACTGTGACCTGATCGTGTTAGTAAGAAGCAGCAGCAAAGGTGGTTAAACGTTTGTCAGCGTTGACATGCTGTACCTCCTTAGCTCAGGTAAGTTGTCCACAGCTGAGTTTATTTTTCAGTAACTATGCGCACTAACGTTAAATTCATTCAGATTTACTGGCCTTAAAAGAGCCCTGCGCTCTTAGTACAGTATAAAATGTACAGCAGAAGAAAACGTATGTCTTTTCGGAACATTAAAACACGTAAATCTTTTTTAGTCGACACCAAGAATGAAATAATTTACACTTAAAATGGCCATAATAGGTCCTCTTTAATAACATGTGTTTATTACCACGGTTTAATGAATGGTTGTCGAATACCTTTTTCACATTGTTTGAACATGTAGCCAAGGCTAGGTGTTGGGCTGACGCCGACTGTGCTCTTATGCTCCAGTGTGTCCTCACAGGGGAAACGCAAGGAGCTTATTCATCTTTGAGCATTGAGGATAGCGATAGATGTGTTAAACAAAATCTGCTGCGCTTAAGGCATATGACCTTGTGCTGGAGGCGTGTTGCCAGAGGTTCAGATCCCGGGAGAAGAAGAATGGTTAAACATGCATGTAGAGATTTGTCAAGGCATTTTAAATCAGTGGTTAACTGCGCTCAATGTCACCTGTTGCATAAGATGTTCCTTGCTTGTGAGCTCATTGAGGGTGAGGTGGCTCGTTGGTGTACGGCTGACGTTACCTGGAACCATAGCAGTTCTAAAGCTAATGGGGACAAATGTGATAAATTAACAATTCTCAACACTGAAGGTCCCAAAACTGACCAGAGATCTTTGGAGAGTTTAGCTGGGAGCGGGTTGAGGAGCCTCAGTCAGTTCTGCAGAAGGTGAGGAACTGATTGTTTGTATGTAATCTCATGTGTTTTGCTGCAGAAAAAGTCTGAAATCATGAGCTGTAAAGGGCAAGCAGCTAAGACATGCCTGTTTTTGATTAAATTTTTCGCTACAAGTGTCAATAAGAAATCTAGGATGTACCTGCCCCCTCCCTCCGGAACGCTCTCCCCAAAACACAGAGACTGCACCGATCTGTCCCCTATTCAAAACTCGCCTTTTCAGAACTGCTTTTACAAAGTAACATTGTTGTGTGGTGCATATATTTTTTCTTTTTGAACTCATGAAAAGCGTCTGAGTACCTTGACGAGCCATATAAAAAAGTGTATTATTATTAAAAAAATAAAATGTATTATAAGATTGTGTTTATTGTTACTGATGGACAGAGCACACTTGTAATTCAGTACACACTCGTGCCACTGGGAGGTAGAGGACTTCCAGCACGTGCCGTTTCTTAAGTAAACCAGGGTACCGACCCATTTGACCTTTGACTACTTTTGGTGGTAAGAGGTGCAACTGCATCCAGGTAGATAGAGCTGTGTTTTAAAATCCCTGGTACAGCTTTCAACAGGGCCTGTCGCTGCGGTGAAGGAGCCAGCACCAACGGTAATCACTCCCCAAGAGCAGCTGAAGTTGACGGACCACTGTGTCGAGCAGTAAATACATCAGCACCAAGGTAACGAGAAGATGATGTAACGGATTGATGGGGAGAGACGGTCAGATCAGAAACCTCTATCCTGTGAGACAGAATCAGGTCGAGGGTGTTACCACTGCAGTGAGTAGGTTCACGCACAAACTGGGTGTATAAGCACCGGAAAGGCTTTACCCTGAGGATCAGATGCCTTAATCAGGTGACTGTTGAAGTCACCTATAATTAGCATCTCATCAAAACAAGTAACAAGGTCTGAGATAAATTCTCCAAATTCTAAAGATTGTGAGTAAGGGTCGGGTGGTCTGTAGGGTGGTGAGCTTCAGAGACCACAAGGCGGAGAGGTCCGCATCTGTCGTCTCGAACCAAGCAACTTAGATTAACACAGTGGCCCCACGTTGTTCAGTAGCCCTAGCAGCATGTGCTGCGGTACCCTCAGTTGGAGAAGCTTCATTTAATGGTAAGAAAACATTTGGTTTATGCATATAAACCAGTCATATCCAGGTTATGCTGAAAAATCTGATCATTTATCGGTGAGCTTAGAAGTCCTGATGTCTATAAAACCAGACGCTCTGGTCTTTGTGAGGCTGGGGTTGTTCAGTAACAGAGAGCTGCTAGTAGATGATGTCTGGGAGAAGACATTTTGTGTTTTTAGTAGAAGGATCTTGTGGCCTGGGAGTAGAGTGGGGATTCATTTGTGATCACCTTTGATATTGTTTAGTAGGTTTTTTATATTTCTGTGATACACATATTTATGCAAGATGTTTTGGGAACTTGTGAGTAACAATTAGTGACCTGACTGTTACTGATAGTCTGCACTGAAATAGCAAAATCAGTCTGAAGGTTTAGGACACAAAATCTGAGAGTTTAGTTGAGTGGCTCATTTTTAATATCAGTCCCAGTATTTATTCCAACAAAAAGCTGCACCATGGGGTGCTGTCCAGAAACAAATGCATTACTATAGGCAGGTCACTCAACAGTGAAATTAGTAAAACTCCAGAGGTTCTGCTAATGCAAAGTGTGAATAAAATTACCCTGAGGCTGACTTGGCTCCGGTTCCTCACCAGCCTTCCACACTGTGCCTTTCTTCCTGTCTTAGAGGGAAAATTAACCGCTGCATGAATACGCTCTTTATGGAGCTCTGGCGAAGACAGTGTGTGATTACAATACTACACATAGGCTTCACAATTAAGGGTGCGAACAGTGAATTTGCAAATGAGTTTGTAAGCTCCTGACTTGTTTTACAAGAAGTAATTCTGCCGTTTAAGGTTCAATGGACCAACAACTGCACAAAACATAATGCACTTTTTTAAACTTTAAACTAAAGAAGACAAAGCTTCGAGGCACAATTTTACTTTCCATCGTGTTGGTTATGGCCAACACAAACAAATGGGCTTTTATACACATACTGTATATTCCATCAAGTCTCTTGCAGTCTAGTCCAAAATATATAGACCAAAGTGATGAGTCCAGAGCCAACACAAAACCAAGTCAAAAAAAATTAAATGTGATCAGTCCTCTTTCTTAAATTTTCCCCCGAGGGAAACCTTTTCTCAGCAAAACAAAAAGTAGATCTTTGGTCACAGTACAGTTCAGTCACACACTAGAAAAGCACGAGGGAAAACAGGTAAACTACAACGATACTGGCACTGAAGCAACGCTGCAAGAACGCAGCAAAAAAAAAAAAAAAAAAAATCACAAGCAAAAAACACACTAGGGAAACAACAAGAGAACGCTAGAGCGCTACCGAACGAGACGGGATTATCTGGCACAGGAGTGGAGTCATGACCAGGCTTTTATGGGGAAGTTGATTTGCAGAAGATTGAACCCAGGTGTGCCTCGCCTGCCAGAGACCGGGAGGGAGAGAGAGTGACACACACACTGCCACACACACACACACACACACACACACACACAGCAGAAAAAAAAAAGAAAAGCATACAAAGAGGCAAAACTAAACGAACGCAAAAACCAAACCACAACAGATTCAACACAGGGTTAAATCCATTACTTTGAAAGTGTCTTTAATGGTCCACACAACATAGAGTTAAAACTACACTTTGTCACAGTATAAAATATTTAACACTTTAAAGAGTTACAGCAACTCTCTCAATAGTTGAAATTTAACACAGGTCAGTGAAACACAGTGTGCAGTGAGTTAACACCATCTGTGTTCTTTTTTCAGTAGTCGCTGCCATATTTACGCTATAGAGGAGGTAAAATTTAACTCTTGTACAGTTCATTATTTATAATTCCCAATTCCTCTCCCACACAGTACAATATTATTACTATAGCCTGCTACATTACACTATGTTCGTACACTATGTACAGTCGAGGTTCAGTGATTGACTTGGCTTAACTCGTATACATTCATTTGAAGAGGACAAACTTCCGCAGGACTCTGATGGAAAAAGGACAAATCAAAGTGTCTTTATTCCACAGTCTTGTATTGTCCTGTTACAGTAGTATGCAAAGTTACATTTTCCTAATCCACGTGCTGTACCACGGTAAGGAAACTGTGTGGCTCCTTCTAACTTTTCCTCGACTGATCCAAAAAAACAGCGACAGTAACCTTCACCACTGTTCTAAAGAAAGTTTACTGTTACCTTTGAATTACTGTAATTATTACAACTTGAATTAAATCAAATGATTATTGACTGACTTTTAACAAATTACTATTTAGCTATTTATTCAGTAAGATCACTTATTTTGACTCAATTACATGAAGTATTAAACAAACTACTACACTTATTAATTGAACTAAACATGTATAAATGTGTCTTGACTCCCAGACATTATTATCAGAATATTATTACAAAGAGGCCTTGAACCTCTAAAGAAGTAAAGTTGAGAACCACCTCTCTCACTTGCACATGAATATCACTTACAAACTCTTCCATTGAGCCTACCATTATCACAGTGCTCTCAGCAACTGAGGACTTGAAGGCTCATCGTCTTTCTTTTTGAGTGTTCACATTGTCAGTGGTATTTGTTGAAACAGTGTCCTTGTGCAAATGAATAAGGTGTTTCTTGAATTTTTAGTAAGTACAAAAGTAATGATGAACAGCCCAGCTGTTCACATTTAAAACATAACGTCTTACAGGTAACACGTCATCTGTTCCCAACATATTTGTGTCCAAGGATGTGTATTACCTCAAATGTCAGTGTGTAACAGTCTTGCTCTGAGCTAGTGTGACGTGAGGACTTTACTCGGCACTTGCCACGTTGATGTCTAACGCAGAGGTTTGGATGATCATGGAGAAGGTGTCGAGGGATTCATGGTAGTTAACACTGTAGATGAAGTGTGCCTTGGAGAGCTCATCAAAAGTTTCCATGGGCCGGGGCGTCGTGTAGCGTAGTGGTGTAAGCAGGCGCCCCATGTGTAGAGGCTACAGTCCTCGCTGCAGTCGGCCCCGGTTCGAATCCCGCATCGGACGGCCTTTCACTGCATGTCATTCCCCCTCTCTCTGCCTCCCCGTTTCCTGTCACTCTCCACTGTGCTGTCCATTAAAGGCATAAAAGCCCAAAAATATACTTTAAAAAAAAAAAAAAAAAAAAGTTTCCATGGGTGTCAGCGCCTTGCAAGGGATGTCCTTGTGGACAACAATGACATAGTTCCTGTATATGTTGTTCTTCAAGTCCACCAACACAGGAAGGAGGGGCTGTCCTGGCTCCAAACTCCCAAGGGAAGGCTCAACAAAAGGGGTTCGGCTCTGGGTTCAAGCAGCCGGCTGGTGGTCAGGAGTCAGGTCAGGATCCGCTTCCTCTTACATCCAGACCGTCAGACAGCAGTCTCTTCCTCAGCTGCTATAACTGACTCTACATACTAATGAAGTCCTCAACCCCCAGTTTGACCTTGATGAACTTTCTACTAGTTTAAGTTGAAACAGTGTTAAACTCTTGATTTAAATGTAACCGTAAAGATTTTTACCTTTTACATTAAATGCAGCACGAACAGAGTCAGATAATAAATCAAATAACAGCAGTGAAAGTCACCACAGTCAGTGTGAAGGGTTTAGAGCTAGACTTGCATCAGGTTTTGACTCACATGTGGCCAACGAGCCTCCCTGTTGTTTACAGACTGATGTGACAAACAGCAGCATAGAAGCAGTGATCCCTCAATCAGGTTCAGCTTAAGAGAGGGACGGTTTTAAAGGCCACTTATTTCCATTGGCATACACAGGAGAACTCAGGGCTCATCAAACACATTCCACACACGCTCTGACACACACATCCCGCCCTCAGATGGTCTGGGTTTAGCCCCAGACCATGTCAACACTCAGAAATGCCCCTGGCTGCTGTCAATGGAAATTAACATTTGTAGAAATGCTTTGTATTCAATTTCTTTCTTTCTTTGTGAAATGGTGATGGAATCCGTGCTGTGTAAATTTCTGCATTAAAGCTCCATCTTTTCCTCTTCTCCTGTGTTGTATTTGGAGTGTTGATCCATAAGAAGATATATTTGTGGTTTTAAGAACCAAAAACCATCTCAATGTAGTTTTACATCTCTTAGGCTTCTCTCTGGAGCTCTAGTAACAACAGGTCGATGAGCCAATCAGAAGAGAGGAGGCTCTTCGCCTCTCTTCTGATTGACTGTTTTCTAGGGCTGGATGGTGGTTCCAGGTGGGCAGGGCTTGGGGCATGGCATGGCATGGTGACTGCTTTGTTGTGACATCACAAAGTTCCAGAAGTCCTGATCTGGTTTTAAGGCTCAGTTTCTGAATACAGGCTGTGTGCATTTCTCTGTGGACTGAGGCTTTGATACTTTCACAGTATTAATATAGAACCTAGACCTGCTTTATAATCAAACAATACCTTTATACTATATAAAAATATGATTAAATATATTTATAAAACCTCTCTCTAATCTAAGTGATTGATTTTGTTGAGCTGCTGGAAGACTTTTAATGTAAAACAACTTGACAGCAGGAGTTTCATTGACAGTACTTTAACAGCAAACAAAATGTGATTAAAAGTCATCAGTGAGTGTGTTTACAGTCATTATTTAAAAAGGGAAACTCACTGCATCCACTTTGCTGCTGCTTGTGGTTCAGCTGCTGAACAGTGACTCAGTATTTGTTGCAGATGTTTCATGTTTAAAGCTCAACAGGACAGAGAGGAGTTATGTCTTGAGGAAGGGTTTCACTGACAGAAGAGTGAACATGACTGGAAACTGTATCTCTGTTCAAAAAAGTAAAAAGAGTGGTGAGGATGATGTGATTCTGTTCTGGTACTGATGGAGTCAGAGCTTTTTATGCTGAATGCATAAAGACAAACAAGTGACTGTAGATGTGTTGAGTGTAATAAGATTATATAGAACTCAAGTACAGCACAGGAAGTAACTATGGGACAATATAATGTTAAAGTAAAGTCTGACTCTACTATAAGCTTGTTTTAAACAAAGGTCAAAGAGATTCTAGTCTGTTTGATTCTAATGCGTGTGACGTTAAACACGTCCTGCAGGTAGAATTGATGTT
The DNA here is from genome assembly GCF_002260705.1 of Seriola dumerili. NCBI lineage: Eukaryota > Metazoa > Chordata > Actinopteri > Carangiformes > Carangidae > Seriola > Seriola dumerili. The sequence continues at coordinate 22,626,618 of NW_019174404.1, forward strand.
AGAGGGATTTTAATGTGAAACACTTTCACAGGAAAAGTTTATTGACAGTAAAGAGCAAATAAAAAAAGCAGTAAAGTAGATGCTAGTGAAGAAACAGACTGAGAGCAGCAGAGTGATAAATCTGACGTGACTCTGTTTCTGTACTGATTGAATTAGTGTTCAGAAATTAGCTTTTTTTTTTTTTTTTTTTTTTCAGGAGGACAGTCTCAAAACTGTGAATTGTCAAACGTTGTCCTTCTTTTTTTTAAAAAAAAGAAGGACAACGTTTGACAATTCACAGTATTGAGACTGTCCTCCTGAAAAAAAAAACAACAGGTCATCTGTGCAGCAGGTTATTATGACCCATATTTAGGTGAAAGTCCGGTTCACTGCCGGGACACTCTGTCCACCTGTTTATTATTGTAACCATGACAACCAAGGTCCAACGCACCTGCTGCTGTAGGGGCGCTCAGAGGGATGGAAAATAACTTCCTTTATTAGGGCATTCAATTAAAATTCAAGCTGGTCCAGTTAGAAATGTCAAGGACAGTAACAACTGTAAAAAGTAATATCTATACATGGAATACAAATAATGTTCCTGCCTGAGGGAAAAAGGGGTTTTAGTTCATTCTGAGGCCACTAGGTGGTGCTTAGTCTGTTTTGTGTAATATGGCCCTCATTGCTTACCCTCTTCATCCTGTAGGTGGCCATTTTCTTTTTTCTGGACACCTTGATAGAGACCACATTGTGGATTCGGGTATTTAAAGTATCTACATCCACCCTCTTTTGGAATCACTTAAAGAAGCATCATCTGTAAGCACAGCTTTGATAAGGTGTTTATGCTTTGTGTGAATGGAGGTTAGGTCATGCTTTTTGTCTCATGTGCTGTTCATTGCCAATCATGTCACCTGTCGTGTTAATGGCTTGTGTTAGCTGTATTTAATAGCATGTATATAAGATAGGCCTTATGAAACAGTACATGATGAATATGCATATTAATGAGGCTTATTGCGCTCGTTATTGTTTCATTTTCTTTCTTCATTATACATTCATGTTCACATACTGTCTATATAAAGCGAGGGTGCTCAATGAATCCATCATTCACTGACTACGGTGTGTTGAAGGAGTTACAAATAATGAAATAAAAAGTATAGCTTGACTTAACATGTTCTTCTTCTTTATGGTTAACTTCAACTTTCGTAATTTGTAGTTTGCTTTAACACGTCCTTTGTTCTTACTATCCCTCTTCAATCCTACTTTCCCCACTTCTATCGCCGACATTAGCTGTTTCTCAATCTGTGTTCTCTGTACTTGTGTTCTTGTGTTCTTGTGTTCTTGTGGACTTGTGAAACGTCATCAGTCACAGCCCAAGTACTGTTCCAATTCAAAGTCCACATCCAGCTAAGTACACATGGAATAACAAGCGGTGTTCTCCCTCCGCTCGTTTTATGGAGGATGCATCGGTATGTGACTTGTGTGGACTTGGGACAGTTACGTATCCCAGAATGCATTTGGCACCACACCACACGGCAGCAATGGCGGAGGAGAAAACTCACAGCTGTAAGCTATGAAATTGGGAAATATTACTGTTGCTGTGTCGCGGATAGTAGTCTTAAAGTTTTTAGGCGATAATTTTTTTTTTTTTAAATTTCAAATATGTGGTTGATTTGTCAAGATAAAGGCGACTTAAAAATCGGATGTTTTTGGAGATGTTTAATTCCCACTAGCAGGACAGCATTGTGCCTCGCTAGCTGCCTTTAGTCAGTGTTAAAGACATCCTGCAGAGGGCAGCCTCATCTCAGAAAGTCCTTTTTGAAAAATGTCGCTGGCACTGATATCTCTCTAGCTGTTAAACACGAGACCTAATTTGTTTTGGGTATATCCAACAGACAATGGACTTTGGTCCCCGTGTCTAAATCTATATAATCTCTTCATGGGCAAATTGGTTTGGATGAGAGTAAAGTTAAGGTTATTAATTTATGCTGTAGTAGATCGCCGTCTTTGTACTTTTGACCGTTCTGTTCGCTTGTCTTAATTCTCTATTGTACAAACTTGCTAAATTTGTTATAATGTCTATTATTGTGCATTAAAACTAACATTTTGCATTATTTTAATTAAGGGACAACTAAAACTGGGTGGGAGTGAGTATTGAGTATTGATTTTGAGAGTTTGTATCATTGCCTATATTAATGGGTCAGAGCCGGATTTTGGTAGTCGCCATCCACAATAATTAATACCTCAATGAAGTGATAATGCGTCACTCTTGTTTTATGTTTTGCCCGAGGACTTTGTTGCCGCTCCTGGCCTGGCATTAACTGCCAAACAGGCCAAAAAGAAGTGGAACAACATGAAGGACAAATACAAGGTAATATGCCTTTCTATGCTTTGTATTATATGTTGCCAAATAAAATAAATTCATTCAAACATTTCACAGTGTAGTAATAAATATCCTAATTTCAGGATCTTAGGGACCGACCCGAAGGGAAAGGGGTAGAGGCCGGTAGCCGGTGACTGCTGCCACCTGGCAGTGGTACAGTTTAATGGATGCTGCACTCTGGGGGCAGCACCCCTGCGCTTGTTGCAGCGAACCTGACTGCCAACCTAGGTGGCGCAGTCAGCACACTGGCCTCTGCCCCTTCTGCACAGGAAGCCAGCCGCAGAGAAAAAGGCCTGGACTTCCTCATGGAGCAGGCAGAGAGGGGAGAGAGACGGAGGCAGTAGCAAGAGAGGAAGAGAGGGAGAGTGATATCTGTATCTATTTGAGAAATTAGAGGAGAAGTTTTAGATAAAAGACATTTTTCAATTTAGTCTTAAAACAACAGTATCACCTATATTTACAAAAGATATTTCAAAGTCAAATAGAGTTACTTACAATGTACAGTCATGCAGTTACATTTTAATTGTCCAGAAGAAGAGCAAGATTGCAACAAATAAACATATACACATATGTACACATCTATCTATTGATCTACCTATCCATATGTCCTAATCTAATCTATCCTATGTTTTAACCTATCCTATGTCAAACTGTAAGTGAACATCTGGAGAGCAATTTCCTGTGTCATCCACGTTGTCATCTGCACCTGGGCCTTCTTCTTCCTCCTCCTCCTCCTCCTCCAGGATATCATATCGTGTCATATGTTGTAGAGGATGCAGCAGGTGCCAATCACCTTTGGTGTGAAGAAAGGCCAGATCTCAAGGGCCCTCAAAGAGATGGAGCACCAGCGGGTTTTCAAGATGCCAAAGGTGCACTCAGTAATGCTCCTTGCCTTTGCATGGTGCCTGTTGTACCGGGCTTCAACTTGGCCTTTTAATCAAGATTCACATAGGATGCAAAGTGTATTTCAAAGTCAGCTGTGTCTCCTGAGGTGTGTGTGTGTGTGTGTGTGTGTGTGTGTGTGTGTGTGTGTTCTTACTTGCTACAGGCTCATGGTGTCATTATGGCAACAGGACGCTGCAGGCACAGGTATCCTCCATCTCCTAAAAGGAAGTATCCAGTTGGTGGATACTGGGCCTGCTGGTGCATGGGCAGCGCAGGAGGAGAGAGTCATGTACAGATCCTGGATTGCCGATGTACACATCCATCAATGTGCCGTTCGCATCACAGGTGCTCCGCAGTAGCGCTGAGGGGAAAAGTTTCCTGTTGATGTAACACTTTTACTGTGGTTCTACAGGAGGAAGAATCCTGGATGTGGCACCCATCGATAGCACCGGCAGCGCAGCTGAATGCAGGATGACCAGTAAGCCGGCCCCCACCTCCTCCATCTCCTCTGGTTTTGGGGAAATGAATAACTCTGTGGAGGAAGGTCAGCATTAGACTGTGACCAGCACGGTCTGTCTCATGGCTCCATCCATGAGATTTTTGCCAGGGGAAGCATCCTGGATAGCCTGAAGGCTGGTCTCAGGTCAGCTCCAGAAAAAGACAAGGCAAGTATAGGCACATGGTTGTTGATTTGTGCATACCTTTTGAAGGGACTAATAAATTATATTTAAACATTATTTATTAATTAGTGTATGTATTATATTCAGTTTGTGTTTTTAATATTGTATTGCTGTTTTGAATATTTATTAAATTATTTAATTAATTAATTATAAAAGTCTGTCCTGGTTATTCTTTACTGATGTACATGACACAGATGAGCCACAGGTACTTCTGGCATTGATGTATGGTGAGGTTTGTGCAGCTGGAAGGTCTGTCACACTCAGTCTCAACCTTGATTTTTGAGTACTCAGAAGACAAACTAATCTAAAATCTAATCTATTTCAATCCTTTAACTATTAGAGATATTAAACCTCCTCTTTACTTGCCAGTTTATTAGGTACACCTTGGTAAAGCTAATATAATGTATTACAACAGCCCTGCAATAAATCTCAGCAAATGTATGTGACTTTTTCTATGTAATCTAGTTTGAGATGTGTTTGTCCATCCCATATGAATGGGGATAGACTAAATATTAGAAACACCTAAGGTTAACAGTTGGTCAGAGTCCCACATTACACAAGTGCTGCACATCCTTTGTCTCCCACTCTTCATCATCATCATCATCATCAGCTGATGTACAGTATATAGATGGGCCCGGCCTCTCTGACTGTGTCTCTGTATCACACTGCACTGGTCACACACACACAGAGAGGCACAGGAAACCTCCCGTCCTGCTCAACTGGAAAAACACCATGAAATGTACATTTTCAGCGAAGGAATGAGCTGTAGCCGGTGTGAGGATATGACTGCCCCTCATGACAGGAGGCCGCAGACGGAGAGGAATACCAAGTGATCAGCCAGACACTGACTAACTCATCACGACACCTCGGCATGCCGTGGTGGCTTCTGGGTGAGGCTGGAGATGGGTGGAGAGAGGACAGCTTGACAAGTTAACAAACAGGCCTCTGTTTGTGAATGACATCTTCAGTGGAGAGTCCTCTGCCACAGGGTGCAGTCTCAACACAGGCAAACAAAAGAGACATGATAAGACAAATAACAACGTTTCATTGTTTGGCTGTGTTTTTCAAATCCGGTTTCACTTTGGAAAGTGATGAGCTTATACTCAGCCCTGTCCTGTTTATATTTTCCAGTTTTATTTCCTTTCTGTGTGTTTGTGTTATGAAGTTCATAACAGTTAGATTTCTTCATCAAACTGGCAGAGGCCGGTCAGAAAGACAGAGCTGCTGTAGATGTGGAGACAGATGGGACACATATACTGAACATCATCAACCACAGACTCAGAACAAACCAAAAAACTCAGCATCTTTTTACACAGTAATAAGCGATATGTCAACTTATGTTAGACTGTTTTATTAGACGGATTGCATTCACTGTCCTGGAGCTGGTTTTACAAACATGGACTTTCACATAACAAACAGACTTCAGATAGACTGAATTCATCTGTTGCACAAAGCAGTTTAGTTCTTGACTATCTTGAGCCAGACTGTGGTACAATGAATTCTGGGTAAATTAGAACTTTGTTCCAAATAAAAAAAAAAATGGCCGACTGAGGAACTGCATCCAACCGCTGAGCTCCATTTACCTCAGCAGAAAATGTTTTTCTTTTGAAGAATTCAACAGTTACAAAAGTGAATGAAGAGCAACAGTAAAAACTCTTTCTCTTCTCTTTGCTCTCTCCACAACTATGTCAGCAAACCACTAATTATGAGACAAGTTTTCCTGTTTCTTGTTGGGTGCTACTGGTCAGTGCAGGTGTCACTGATTGTTACCATGGTAATATTGGTCTTAGGCCTGAGTTAACCTGGGGGCAAGGTATTTCCTGTAAAATAAGTATAATAATAACAAACAAAACAAACAAAACAATATATATATATTATTATCACTATTATTTTAGGGGGCATGTTAATGCCTTTATTTGACAGGGAATTCGGGAAAGAGAGAGAGTGCAGGAGAGACATACAGTAAAGGGTGTCAAACCAGGGACTAAATATTTAGTAAATTAAAGTAAATTTGGCTTTGACATTTATTTTTGTTGTTTTTTTTATGTCTTGAAACAACTTGCTGTAAAATACATACTGGAGAAAAATAGTGGAGACAAATGTTTTCCTACTTCACATAGATCATAAACCCTTCAAGTGTAAATGTTATAGAGCTTTCTCATCCAGAAGAGAAGCAGCTCCTGTTTGCTCGTATTTGTTTACAGGCCGGTCTTGCCAGGTCCAATATGGCGCCAACGTTGATTTACAACCCAGCGATCAATACGGCATCTATGCATATCTGTGGATGTTAAAAGTGGCCAATCAAAGCAGTGGGGACATCAGCCACTGTCCCCGCCTCCAGTCTCAAAAGTCAACTTGACGGGTGAGCGCTCATCACAGCCCCGTGCTCCTGTAAAGCGAGTTTTGTGACCTGTGTATTATGAGATACATTGTGTGTAAAGTTAACATGTAGTCCTGAAGGAAAGCTCATGGAGTGTCCAAGATGGAGACGGATCATCCACCAGGGAGGAAGTGGTGAACTGACCAACACTGACATCCTCAGGCACAAACCACAGGTATCTGGCAAAGGTTCAGCTTATTAATGTAATAAGCTGCTTTGTGTCGCCCTGATGACAATTTCATTGTGTTTAACTTGACAGTGCACAGACATGAGTGTACGAGGAGTCATCCACACAGAGGGGAGGAAGGGGGGGGGGGGATTGCAGGCACCATCTATTTCCTGTACCTTGGCGGGCCTGTGCAGTGGCAGGGCTATGACAATATCTCTATTAGGAGTGATGGAGAGCGTGTCGCTTCCACATTATTAACTGTGCTGCAGGTCTGAGATCAGCATACAGTGGCTGAAAGTAATGCCTGCTGCCACCCCCTTGATGTACAGTGCAGCACTGCCACCAGCTTCCCCCCTTCTCCACACCGCCAAGGTCATTCCACTTGATTGGTATCAAAACATATTAATAAACCATTCGTTCCAATTACACAGAGGGAGCGCAGGCGGAGAAATACCGCAGGAAGCCGGTGGAGGAGAAGCTTCAGTGGACATAATGTACATAGTGGTGACTGCATTGTGCTACAGTCATCAATAGAATACACTGCATCACTGCAGGTCTGTCCTGCAGCACTTCACTGAGGACAACTTCCACCTGGAACTGATACATTTGATTTGTTTCCTTAAAAGACTGCAGCCAGATCGATCAAACTGTAAAATATAGAGCTGGCAATAGAAAAATGATTTCTTTAAAGACTTTATTGACCGTACACTTTTTTATGTCTCCACGCTGGTGACAGTCAGAGCCAGAGCCTTTATATTTTCAGGTTGTTCCATTCAACACAATATCTCAGTGAAACCTTAAGGGAACGTCTTCAAATTTGGCACAAACATTCACTAGGACTCAAGGATGAATGAATTATAATTTGGTGGTCAAAGGTCAAAGTTCAAAGTCACTGTGACCTGAAAAAAACAAATTTTCAGCCACAATCACGAATTAATACACTAATTATGCCACAATTTAAATCAAAGGTCTATAAAGATAAAACGAAGTGATTACATTTTACATCCGAAAGGTCAAAGGTCAATTTCATTGTGACATCATAATCTGCAAAAACACTTTCTGGTTGGTTGGTGGAGGAAACAACCACGAGGTGGTGAATCTAGTTTGTTGATTCAATCTTAATCTGAAAAGTAAATAGTAACAACATCTGTAAAACAATTGTAGTGAGGTAAAAACAGTATGTCGCTCTGAAACTGAAACTCCCTTAAAGTAAAAGTACCTCTAAATTGTTCTCCAGTACAAATTTAAGAAAATATACTTCCTTATTCTCAAACAGTTTCAAACAAAAGAAAACTGAATATTTCCTGTACTCCTCAAACTGTTGGGCAGTGGCTTCGTCACCAACAAGGACTGTCTGGAGCCTTGGATACTTGGCAAAGTGAAGTTGAGTTAAACAATTAATCTGCCCATAATCTAGATTTTTGTCATTGTCGACAAATCCCATGACAAAACCAACAATGAGTTAGTTTGTCTCTCAACACTTTCTTAGTCTACCCAATCTGTGGCTCTTTGCCCCAAGTCCACCGCTTCAGACTGAAGATGTCATTTAAAACAACACACACACATATGGCTTCATATCTTTTTTTTTTTTAAATGTCAAATGTTTCCTGAAACAGCTGTTCACTCTAGTTTGTAGCAAAAATAGAGAATTTATCGGAGACTACTTTCAGCAGCAGATTAATACACATTTGCTCCTCTAGTGAGTATTTCTGGCAGGAGGATGGGTGTATAAAATAAATATGTTGATAGTGTTGAAGGAACATGTCACCCGGGGCAACAGTGACGCTCACTGATATGTTTTTGGTAGGAACCAACGGAGCTTAATGGCTCAGAGGAAGAAGATATAATACACACAGTATTTATGGTACTTATGGTTCGTATAAAACATACATACAGACTTGTACATTTTCAACATGATGTCACAACTGTAAATGTAGTTAACAAAATTATTGAGCTAACTAATAAATACTCTGGCTCATTAAAAACTTGTGGTTCATTTCCTTCATTGACAGTCTTATGTCTGTGGACCTGCCAATCACGTGCGCTCGACAAGTCTCTGGTGACACCGAGCGGCCCATCTTCATTTTCTCTGGGGAGCTGAAATAATAAATCCCACGACTTCACTGACCCTCAACGCACCACATGGGAGGAAAAGGCAAGAGAGGACATCCTGCCTGATTTCTATGCAAATCGATTATCAACCGCAAATACAGTATTCAAATGTGGTCACGCACACACACACACACACACACACACACACACACACACACACAAACACAGATTTTTCAATGTGACCCTGAATTAGAGGGAATCCTGGTATGAGAAGAGCATATGCAGTGGGGTCCAAACATCTGAGACCACTTAGAATACATCACTCTTACTGTGGAATCAAAGTCCTCATCAATCTGTGAGTTAGGGGACTACTTTTTTTAATAAGTCACTGTATAATCACCATCCATCATCAGTCTGTTCAGCACGTGTTTACATCACTAAATCAATTTAACACTTGGTCAAATTATAAACTGGTTAGAATTCACAAACATGTCTATATTTTCTTTGCTGTAATTATTTTGTATTTGACTCTGTGGTGGAGCAAAGATGCTCAGATGCTCTTAAGCATATAACATTAAAACATTTATAAACATTGTCGCCATGGTTACTATAGTAACAGTCATGGTTTGGTTAGGTTTAGGAAAAGATGGCCGTTTGGGTTGTACTTCCTCAACATTAGACGATATTCGTTGTCATGGTTACAATAATAACAACGTGGTTAACTTTGTTGAACGGTCATGGATAATAGAAACAACATAAACTGCTACTTTCATTGGGAATCGAACACTGCTCTCCTGCATCACATTCATCCATCCACCACAACATCCTCCTGACCTGGACTTTATCTAACTTTACACTACGTCACTGCACATTTCCCTTTGCTCCTGTCATCATTACTACGACCACTAGATGTTGCCTAGCAACAAAATGTAACTATGAGTCATAATAACCTGCTGCAGGACAGTCTCTAACTGTTCTAATTGTGGTGGAAATTCCTGGCTGAAGTATTTATTGGAAGCTTGGCACCAGGGAGAAAATGATAACAAGCACACCAAGCAAGCGAATCAGAGCAGTGCCACGCTGATTTCTGAAGATGTCTGGTCCTACAGGTTGTATATATATTCCTAGGCATCCCATGGTTACAACACTGTTCCCTGTCTTACCCAAATAAGGGTAACTTTAGTCTAAACCTGTATGTGTGAAGACTCTATTGGTCACTTAAGCCTGCTCACTGTCACATGCTCTTACCTAATTAATATTACATGTGTCCTTGTCTTTGTCTGGAGCTGGATTTGGACAGTTCCCACATGGCACAGGCCATTAGAAATAATGGGTTTCAGAGCTCAGTGGTGCTGTTGTCGTGTTGTGTCTGAAAGTTCTGTTAAACTGATGCGCAGCCTGTTAAATGAGAATACCCGCTCTGATATTTTACCTGTTTAACTGACGGTATTACTTGGTCGTTTAGCAGTTAAACGGTTAATTATTACACTAGGTCTGCCCCTGCATTGTGAGGCATCTTAGAATCTAGATATTTCCACATCTCAAATATTTACACACAACTTTATAAATTTGGTGAAAAAACTACTGTATGAGTATATACTGTATATAAATAGTATACCTATATATGTATGCAGCATATCAAGAGTAATATGCACCTTCTTTGTGGTGCATGTAAAGTAACAATCACAACCCCTGCAGAAAAACTACATTCATTTAACATGTGCAACAAAACATGTGGGCGTATGTGAAATTTATTTAACATGTGAAAACATGTAAAAATCACATGCAAAATGTGTTGTGTTGGTGTAATGTGTGAAGCCCACGTAAAGCTCCATGCGAAACCAATGGGATCACATGTGAAGCTTATCCCTCAAGAAAAAAGGACACGTGACTTATGACATGTGAAGCGCTGTTCCACATTTGAAATATTGAATTTCTCTTGTCCTTTTTATGTGTGAATATGTGAATACACTGAGCAATCAGACGTCTTATTTTATCTTTTTGTTATAATGAATAAATCCCATGAATGGACCAAGGCTATCAGCTTATTACTTAGAACAAGTTTCAGTCAGTAAAGCCTGTCTGATATAACTCATGCTTCCATACTATAATGCCTCACAGTCACTATTAGAAACACATTAAAGAGCCATGTTGTTGCATTTAGCTGATATATTTTTTTCATTATGCTGTAACAAGGTTAGTACAGTGAATGTGACACATTCCATTCCTCTGCCTTTTACATGTAGTGTTTCTCTCGCTCTCTGAAACTGGTAATGGGCCTGATCCACAGTGATACAGAGGATTTCCTTCTCCTTCAAAGAGCTGAGAAGAAAGGACTAAATGAGTGGGCGGGACATCTCTCATCAGGATCCAATAATCCAAAGCCTTCTGGGAAATACATCAGAGTGAAGAGCTGCAGAGAGGACAGAGACCTAGAGAAGAATCCACACACACACACACACACACACACACACACACACACACACACACACACACACACAAGACATTATTTTCAGCAGGGTCCAAAGGTCGGAGATATTTATTTACTTATTTATTCTTTACATTAAAACCACAAAGCTTTTCCAAGGAATGATTTACCAGACCACAAAACATGAAACTTTTTTCTTCCCAATTGAAATGTACATAATGTTTGAAAACTGCGAATTGTGTAAGTTTTCAAAAGCTTTCAGCTCTCCTCCACTATTAAAAATGTACAACATACAAAACTGTTAACATCAATTCAACTTTCTTTTAAGAGGAACATTGACTTTGAACTGGGGTTTGGGGGAGTGGTGTATATTTGTGCATTTATTTCTCCATTACAACTGAGCAAACACCAAACAATGAAGATCATGAGATGCACTTAAAAGCTCCAGAAAAGATACAATGTTGGCTTTGTGTTGAAAGGCACTGCACCAATTTCACACATGATCTGTTTTGTTATCACAATCAGGAATTAGCCACGGATGGATGACTGAACAACTCCATGACCCAGACAACCACAGAGACTCAAACTGACCACAAAGAGATGTAAAAAAAAAAAAACCCACAACCATATACAACCACAAAGAGTCACAAAACTAGCAATTAAACACAAAATAGCCATAAAAAGAAGAAAAGCAACAATAAAGAGACACAAAAAAATTAAAAAATCATCACAAAGTGACTAGAACTTTAATGTCCAATCTCATTGAGATAACATTAGAATAAAAAATATGAGGTGAGATGTTTTGTGGTGTTGTGTAAGAGAGCCAGTGTTTACAAGGTCAAGAATGAACCTGGGGCCAGTTGCACAAATCATCTTAAGTTAAAATCTTTCTTAAAGTCTGAGTTAAGGTTTTCTTTTAAATAAAAACTGTTTGCACAATACACCCTTAAGTCTTCTCCTTAAGGTTTCCTTAAAATGTTCACTTAAGTATTTAAGGCTCTCTCCTTATTGAGAGCTTTATACTTTATACTTTTAGGATTCATTTAAAGTCAGTTAAACAGTTGCACAGAAGACCTTTGTGACCAAACTGAGGAAAAACAAACTTAAGGTACCTCTGATTGTATCTTTAACCCAACACGGCTGAGTTTATGGTGATAAATGAAGAGGATGAACATCCCAACATCCCAGAGTTTTCCGTGACCTGAAGGATGGACCCTCAACGATGCAGTTGAGTTTGCAGTTAATAATTGCGCTGACCTTTTAGTCATTACACCTGCCTGCCTCTAGGTGGTGTAACAGCTCATACACGGAACTGCGATTGTTAAAATGCTTTCACACTTCAGATGTTATTTCTTTTCACTGACACATGCTGATGGACCGTGGGGTGGTGAGCGCTGTCAAAACACTTCTTTGTTGTGCACACACTGAACGCATCCAGTGTCGACACTAATCCATTCAGATTGAAAGTTATTGTAATAGATCCCGATCTGCCCCATAATGCACTGGGTTCTTCCCTGGCCCACATCCCATCCCTCCACTTAGAGCTATGGGTGAAACAAAAATAAAGATAGCTCACGGGTCTCGAGTCCATGTCAAGTCTAAAGTCTTTTGAGGACGACTCTGAGGTCACTGTGTGCACTGTGTGTACTTAAAACTCAAGTCCTCACCTCTGCTCTGTTCTTGGCCGTCTGCCTTTGTCTCTTGATATTCCACCTCTTGGTCAAATCATTTGCAGTCTGAATTAATCTCCACAGTTACATTAACAATACTCTGCTGTGTGTGCCTGTAAAGGCTGACAACTCTTCTCATATCATTAAGTTAGACGTCTGTCTGTCCGCTGTGAAATTCAGATAAGACTGAGATGCTGACATAGACACCAGTTTCAGTCTTTCCTGTCCATGGCAGATTCTTCCATCGAGACTTGATTATTCTAACGCTTTGTTTTCAGGCCCAGACTGGTACTAAAAGTATTAAAATACTGCTGCAAGAATTCAAACTCAATCAACAAAATTGTATCACATTACATCAGTTTCAGTTTCCCTTCATTGGCTCCCTATTTCAGAGCCTATCAGATCAGACAATGATGTACCTGCCCGATATTTTCAAACCTTATATTCCATCCCATGCTCATCATATCCAGACTGTAGGACTCCTGTCTGCCTGAGTTAAACAGGCTGCAGAGCCTTTTACTATTAAGCCTCCTTCATCTGGAACTACCTCCCTGCTGACATCAGACTGTCTGACTCCATTCAGGCTTGAAATCCAACATCCAACTCATCTTTATGCCTTGACTTTCACTTTCAGTTAACTTTCAACTTTCATTAAGGCCCGAGCACTGACTGGCATTATGCTTCCTCCTTTCTCTCCCACCTTGAGTCTGCTTCGCCTCATGGTTTCTGCCTTTTATAAAAGGAAGTTTTTCCTCTCCACTGTGCTGCTCATGGTGGGAATCGTTGGGTCTCTGTATATACTATTATAAAGAGTAAGGTCTTTTCTTCTTCTGACCTTATTTTGTTTCTCACACTCCAAGTTAGAAGAGTCCTGTCCCACAGACTGTGCCCAGGTGAAGGAGAGCCTCCAGCGTGGAGGATGAAGCGGAGATGTTCGCAGAGACAGGACGACAGGGTCAGGAGCAGGTGTATTGACCGTGTAATCCCTTACAATAGACTTTGCTTTGATCTGCCATTGACATGGATTTACAGGTAATTACTGCTTCTCACTGAGCCACAGATAGAGCAAAGGAAGAGAGACAGGTGTAACCTAGCCGACCCAAAGCTGCACTGTCTCTCTGTAGTGTAGCAGCTGTGTGTCCCAAACCTTTCCCTCAGACATGCGGCACCAGGGTCAATCTACTTGTTCCCACCATAAGCTGCTTGTTTGATGTGTCACTCTGTTCTCAGTGATCGTGGGGGATTTCAAAAGCTCTGCTTGCACCTCTCAAAGTACTGGTGACATTTTTCTTTACCCTTTGTGCTTTAAAGACAGTTTTTAACAAACACTTCACAAACAGGAGGAAATGGTGCATTTGTTGGGGACTTAAGAAGAAATTCAGATTTGGTGCTGAATTGAGTATTTCTAGTGTGTGTTCATGGTGATGAACATGTGCCCCAGTGCAACAGTGACTGATGATGGTTCAATTGCCATTAAAGGTACTATTAAAATTTAGTCATGATAATAGGTAAAAAGATCAGAGGACATTTAACACCAGAGACTGTCTGTGAACAGAGACAGAGATTGCCATCACCCCCATATGCAAACACCTGTGATCATGTGACTGAAGGTCCAACAGGTCACCTGAGCTATATCCTTGACAACTTGACAGCTCTGCAAAACGTGAGTAGTAGAGCTTTTTTTTAAAGGTTTTTTTAAGGTTTTAAGGTTGTTATCTGTTGGATAAGAGCGAGAACAGGAATACATTCTTACATTAAAGGAGTTTCAACTACAGAAGCTACAGTTCAGTGAGCATTTTAAAACATAAGGAAGGTGAAAAGACCAACTCTGAATTCATCCTGTCACCTTTGCAGCCAAAGCCTGGCCAGTGGGGTGTACGCTGGCAACCAATCACTTAAAATAGCCGCTCCACAACACTTCACACCACTGTTCTGTTTCCAGCCTTGCTGTTCCTGGAAAACACTTTTTGTTTTCCTGAGAAAAGGCTGTTTTGTCCTTCCTGGCTCCCGTAGAAGCTCAGCTTCCCTCTCCTCACCTCTTGCTGTCTCTGTCTCTCATGTAAGTACAATGGATGAGGAGAGGCTGCTTGTTGAGGTGGAGAAATATAAAGAGCTATACAACCCACCGTTGTGTTATTACAAAGACAGAGGCAAAAAAGATATTGGCTGGTGCTCTGGAGGAAAACACACTGAAGCTGCAAGTTATTAATCAAAAATATACAACTACAACAGGCAACTCAGTCATGGTACTTTGCTGTTGCTCTGTGTGTGGTCCTGGTTCCTATTGGTGCTGGAGGTGGCACTATTTTCAGCTTTATACATGAAAAACCTTCCACTTCTAAACCACAGAAAAAATAAAAATTCCTACTGGAAATGAGGTTAAAATAGTTGCATGAACATAGAATGAATGTGCACTTTCTCTCAGAGTATAAATACCCACAGTAGAGTGAAGTTAGTGTCGACTACTTCTCTGGTTAAAGGAGCTATATGTAAGTTTTGCTATCGCTACATAGCTAACATTAGCATTAGCAGCTGATTACTTACGAGTCTAGAACAAACGTTGTGAGCAAACTTCATTCCTTTACTCACCAACAGCTGTCTCCAGAGGTGGAAAGAAACACCAATGTTAACCCTTGTTTCTATCACGTCTTTTCTTCTGCTGAAGTTAGCATGCTAACCAGCTAGCTCTGGCCTATTTCTTCATTTTTTCGATAGCGACTGGCTGTAGCCTCCAATCTGCCCTGAAGACATAGTGGCTCAGAGGACGTATTATAAACTTCTTGTCTTGTAAACGCAAAGATGGCTGAAACTCTTGTGATAATCACCACCACCTACTCCTGACAAGAAACCATGTTCAATGGCAGAGAAAACTTACAAATAGCCCCTTTAAGGTAGTGCTAATTGCTAAATTTAGTTTCTGTGTGTTACTTAGATACAGTTAATATTTAGTTTAACTTGTGGTTTGGCACACAGCTGTGTATTATTAGCCCTGTATGGATGTGATATGACGGCATGGCTCAGGTTAAACCCTCAAAAGACACATGAACACCATATAGTCCTTCTGACAGTCATTAAAAAAATTAATCCAGGAATAAATAACATTTCCTGCACTAGTTGTCCACCCTTCCAAATTACAATCTTTCATACTGAACACATTCTCTTTTACTGGTGGGACTTTACATTGTAACACAACATTTTGCTAATGGCTATATTAACCGGACATCAATTCTTCTTTGCTGCTGTAAAACAGTAGTTCCCAGTGGTTACACAGCATGACTTCCTGTGTAGGTTACTGTTTTAGAGCAGCGAAGAAGATTTCCAGGCGTGACATGGACTTTCATACTCACAGACACCCAGAATGCTGTTAATGCAACAATTTTGATAACAAACTTTTTGCCTTTTTGTGCCATCTATGACACTGTTATGGGCTCCGGGTGACAGCTCTTGTTGTTGTTATGTTCATTGTATTGTACAGTCTTTCCTTTTTTGAATTAAGGCCGATCAACCTGTCATCCGCCGCTCCGGAAGGGATTCCCCTCTGGTCTACGCCTCCGGACCGCTCCTCTTTGTCCGTGCCCCGGTTGTTCCTCCTTTTCGGCTGGTCCGTCCCCTGTTGCAAAACTGGTCCCAGCCACCAATCACAAGCCTGCCTGGTCCTGTCCTCGAACCGATAAAAGTTGCCTCTGGAAAATGTCAGGGGCGGCTGTGATTTAATCTGAGCAGTCCACCTCTGTGCCTCTCTGTTGGAAATGTTGACTCGTGTGATAGTTAGCTCTAAAGTTAACTTCGGTCATTGTGGTTATAATGTGATGTTAACTCGCTTGAGACACTAGCTCGGTGACGTCAGGATCATGGGCACTAGGGTTTAGGTTAACTTGTTTGTCATTTCCATGTCTACTTTATAACTGCAACACACTTAGACAATCTGGCTGTCTGGCAACACTAGGTTTTTGGGTTGTCTACATAAAAAGATACTGCTTGGCTGAGAACAGAATTATCCTTTTGGCTCAAAACATGCAAATCTATCAGTACGGTCCTTTTTAAGGTGTGATACACTTTGCATAATTACATCTGTGAGCAACTCTTCAGAAAACACTGAATAAAAAGCTAAAGATCAGTGTGACCCAGCTGTGTCGGCCCTGTCAGGCAATCAGGCTGCTGTCTGCCGCCTCCAGCCCCTGGAAAGCTTCCACCACTGAAGAGAGCTTGATTAGACGGAGGCAGATAAAGGCCCTGGCTGCCTGGGGAGCGGAGCTGGGTGGGAATGCAGCTGAAGGCAGCACAACACAACACGAACCAGCAGTAATGAACCTCAGCAGCATCTCCCACTGCCCCAATCCTGCGCCTGTCCGATACCTCATCACAGGCTGATCGCTCCACTCCAACAGCTAATAGCCCCATCGAGCCTCCTCTAGCCCCACTCACCCTGTCTGAACCCAGGCGCCCACCTCTCTCCCCAACCTTCCATGATGGACATGTAATAAATCTGCTGTGATGGAATGGACCAGGCTTGATTTGATTCATTGATTACCTCAATCCCAGGTTGACCAAAAGCTTATTGTTCCAGGTGGTGGTGGTGATGGCGGCAGTGTAGAGGAGGCGAAAAGGCGTTCGCAGTGATCAATTTCACCATCAGCATGTTTATGGGCTTTGGGAAAAGGGATGGGGGCAAACAGCTTGGACCAGTTTTTCCTCACACCTCCTGGATGCAGCATGAAGTGCTCTGTGTGTCCTTGAAATACTAAAGGAAACTGATTAAAACACTTTATTTTTGCTTTGAAATACTCACACTTATTTGACATACTAAGAAAAAACACATCTTAATCTTATCTGGTGTGTACGCAGCACTGCAGCTGGACCAGCCCTTTAACTCCACAAAAAAAGAGGTTCTCTTACTGATCTAGATATCATTTCATGTGTTTGCATTCTTGACACAATCCTTACCAGTGACTTGCACATTAATAAAGGAATAGAATAGAGGAAGAAGAACATGCATTGTGTAGGATTTTATTCCTTGTTATCATTGATTTCTCTGTTACCAGGCAATTACTTTATCACCTAATCAATTTTTTCAAATTAGCATTGGATGACAGGGAAGCAGGTGCCTTGTAGTGACTCTGCAGAGCATTTTGGTGTCTTGCAGCTCATTGTTTAGGTTTTACAGCCCTCAGCTTTACATCGTTGGTTCAGTCCCACAGCTCTCATCAACCCAGTTCCCAGCAGGGAGCAGCAGAAATCGCACACACCTCTACATACATTCAGACTGGTCGGTTAAAACTCAATGTAACATGGAGACACCCACACAGTCTGTGCACGTACCACCTTGTGCTTTGCATTTATTACTCAAATTTCACCTGAGGGTGCAAAATATTAAATTGTCCCAGTTCATGTGTTTGATTATAAAGCAGGTCTAGGTTCTACATTAATACTGTGAAAGTATCAAAGCCTCAGTCCACAGAGAAATGCACACAGCCTGTATTCAGAAACTGAGCCTTAGAACCAGCCGTCAGGACTTCTGGAACTTTGTGATGTCACAACAAAGCAGTCACTGCCCTGATCTATGCCCCAAGCCCCGCCCACCTGGACCCACCATCAAACCTTGCAGGCGTTGGTTTCTCTATTTACCTGAAATCTACATTATTTTCATTGGATCACTCAGAAAACAGTCAGCCAATGAGAAAAGAGGCTCAGAGCCTCCTCTCTTCTGATTGGCTCACCTGTTGTTACTAGAACTCCAGAGAGAAGCCTGAGAGAGGAGATGTAAAACTACAATGAGATGGTTTTTGGTTCTTAAAACCACAAATATATCTTCTTATGATCACCACTTCAAATAAAACACAGGAGAAGAAGAAAATATGGAGCTTTCCATCCACTCTGTGGCTCTGTAGCACTGTCTTCTGAGCTCCTCCTTTGCTCCTGTCATAATTACTACAACAACTAGAGGGCGTACTGGACTCTGTGTAACAATGCTACAGGCGTTTTATTTATATCATTCTATTGTTTTTTTTTGTGCTTTCATTTATTATTTTTAATTGTAGTTGTGTGTTATTTATGGATGGTTCAATATTTTTTTGGACCGAAAACACAGTTTTTAAAGTCCACTTGATACCCGGTACAAATAGCATTGTATTGTATGTAAAAAAAAAACAGGACATAGCAATTAGCGTCAGACATATTCTTTTGTGTGCCGGTAAAATAATCCTTTACGTTCTGATTATTTGTGTTGAACACTGGAGTCAAATGTTGGAATATGGAAGATAAGACTCATGATTTCAGAGAGACAATTATGATGGAAAACAGCGTGTGCAACATTAAGATCCAAAATGTCAAGGCTGTCATAATGTCATGCTGCACAAGCGTATCTCTGAGCCAAATGCCACACAGAGACCCTGCATACAGATCCAAAGAATCAACAACCAAATGTGCTATTAGCTTCCTCACGAGGAAACAATGAGCAGGAAACAGACAGCTAATGTGGAGGAATGACTGGGTGTATGTGTGTGTGTGTGTGTGTGTGTGTGTGGTGTGTTTTTGCAGAACAGTGTCTAGCAGGTGAGGTGTCTGAATACTCAATGAGACAGTAATAGATAATAGCGGAGTTCCAGTGCAGAACCAGGGGTCTCCTGAGATCCTGAGATCAAAGCGGAGATCCCCTCAACCTGACGAGACTCCGTTTGAGGTGAAAATAAAATCTCTGGGAAAAAAAATGAAGACATGTGGAGCATGAGCAAGGCTGCATTAAAGTACAATGGGCCCCGGGGCTGCAGCGTTTTCTAGCCCCTGGAATTGCCCATGATAACGTTAATTGGTTCGGGCCGGTCATTAACTCCACTTTCACATTCCTTCCCAGACATTTTATGAAAACACGCCTGCGGCTGAAATAAATTTTCACTCAAGACTGGAAATGAAAAACAGCAAATCATTCATTGTTCAATGAAGACAGGCATCATAGGTGTGTGTGTGACATTCAGGCTGACAGTCAGAGTGGCTTTGTTTTTCGAGAGTGGGGGATGAGGCATTATAGAATACCATGGACGAATTATTGCCAGAACAACATTGGAGCAAAGTGAAAAGACACTAATTCAAACATCACTTTTCTACATGTTACTTGATGCGAAGAAAGTGGCGGAACTACACAACGAGGGCAGTGTAGCACCCGGACAAATGAAAGCGCGCACATGCCAAGGTCTATGCCATCACCCAGACACTATCAGAGCAGAGCAGAGCAGAGCAGAGCAGAGCAGCCGGCTCCAGCAGTAACAAATGAGGCCGACTGACCACACACTCTGCAGGGTGGAAGCACAGTGTGGAGTCTGACGTTGTTTGGAAGATGATCTCAAGCAACCAGCCCCTACAGACAGGCACACTGTGAACAGGCAGTGCATTAGTGATAAAAACGTTAACATAATTAAAAAAAATGACACCTTGTACCTAATTTTTATAAATGTCAATACCATTAGAGTCATAGAAAATATGAGCCATTTGTGTGAAACTTTGTCATAATTGTGTGAAGTCTTGAGTGATGGCTAAAAAGTATTTTGTGAGGTCACACTAACCTTTGACCTTTGACCACCTAAATCTAATCAGTTCCTCCGTGAGTCTAAATCCATGTTTATACCAAATTTGAAGAAATTCCCTCAAGACCTTATGGAGATATTGCATTCACAAGGCCAAAACCACTTTTTGTGAGGTCACTGTGAGCTTGACCTTTGACCTATGACCACCAAAGTCTAATCAGTTAGTCCAAGTGAACGTCCAATGTGAAGGGATTCCCTCGAGGAACTCCTGAGATATTGCGTTCACAAGGGCAAAATCATATTTTATGAGTTTTTTTGTTTTTGCATGTCCTCATGTCTGCGTGGGTTTCCTCCTGGTACTGCAGCTTCCTCCGACAGTCCACAGGTTAATTCCAGTGGGTGTGAATGTGAGCGTGAGTTGTTGTCTCTATATGTCAGCTCTGTGATAGACTGGCGACCTGTCCAGGGCGTACCCCGCCCTCATCCAGCATCAGCTGTCAGCTGGGATTGGCTCCAGCCCCCTGATTCTCAGAAAAGGACAAGAGGTATAGGTGATGGATGCACTCACTGAGAATGTAGAAAATGTGAGCAGCCTCCATCATGACTGCCACTGAGATAGTTTTGGATCGGTTCATTCCTTTGGAAACATTCCAAACTCAAAAAAGAAAGGAGCCAGAAATCAATAGGCAGATCACTTCTAGCTTGTTAAAGGTCCAATATATACATATATACATATATACATATATATATATATATATATATAACCAAAGGTAGATGACTATGTGTTGTTTGATTATAAAGCAGGTCTAGGTTCTATATTAATACTGTGAAAGTATCAAAGCACAGTCCACAGAGAAATCCAGAAACTGGTCTTTAAAATGAGCTTACTTCTGTAACTTTATGATGTCACAACAAAGCAGTCACCACTCTCAGCCATGCCCCAAGCCCCGCCCATCTGGACCCACCATACAGCTTTGCAGGATTTGGATTCTCTGTGTTTACCTGAAATCTGCTATATTTTAACAGAATCACTCAGAAGAAAGGCAGCCAATCGGAAGAGAGGCTCAGAGCCTCCTCTCTTGTGATTGGCTCACCGACCTGTTGTTACTAGAACTCCAGAGAGAAGCCTGAGAGAGGAGATGTAAAACTACATTACATTGGGATGGTTCTTGGTTCCTAAAACCACAAATATATCTTCTTATGGATCAACACTTAAAACACAGGGAAAGTGCGGAATATGGGACAATTAATATAAAATTTAACATCATGGAAACGTTGGCATATCTTTTGAGAGTCAGAGAGAAAACATTTAAGAAGAACTGGAAGAACTGGAACATTTATATGAGACACAACACTGACAACTCCACAGTTACATCCTGGTACATGGTTGTGTACATGTTTCTTGTTTTGTTCTTCATGTTCTGTTCTGTCTATACCCTTGTGAAAATTGTATGAAAAAAAAAATAGAAATTTGAAACACAAGCACTAATTACTTCTGAGAGATATAAAGCACAGATAAGACTGTGAGACATAAACAGAATCACTGCCTCGTCCCTGCACTTTGTATCACCAGCTTTTATTCAGACAAATCACAAACCTTTATTTAACCATTTAACAGCATCTCTGAGAAACACCTGTCTCACAGCAGCTCGTCCAGTGGAACGACTCTGAACTCTCTAATTGACTCCTGAAATAAGTACGTTTGATTGCGCTGAGGCCTTCAGACGATGACTGCTCTTTGAAGCTGGAACTTTTCCATTTTGGAATTAAAGGTGTCACATACGATTCTTCGCGATAATCCCTCAACACTTTGAAGTTGCCTTTATCAAATGGAACATGAAAAGCCAATTCATTAGCATAATCTGATTTCTTTAGTGAGGAGCAACAGGATAAAAGCGGTTAGCCTCTCAAAGGAGAGCTGCTTGTCCACCTCATACAAATGTACTTTTGATGATGCAGAGACAGAGAGGGATCTTCATTTAGAGAATTAATTGCCCGAGATGTAGCTTTAGATGCTAACAGGAAATCTTTGAAACACGGGTTAGCGTGAGGGCTAAAATCTCCCTCTTTATAAAGCAGCACACGTCTGTTATAACAAAATGTTAAACAGTATCTAAACATGATGTTTAATTAATTGATTGTTCTTGGTGTGTGTTAAAGTAGAGGGAGGGGAAACTATAAAACCATAAAAGAGAAAGAAGGGACTAATTTTATAACTGAACTTTCTTAATTTGTGTTTTTAATTTAGCAGTTTTTTTTTTAACATCACTGTTGATGTAAATGAGAGGCTGTAGCTGAGCTGATGCAGATGTGTCCTGTGTGTATGTCTGGAACCCTGACTTGAAATATTGTCTAGATACTGATACTGCAGATAAGGAAGACTATATATATGGACAAGCGATGAGACAAAGGACCCCTAGACCCCTACCTGTCCTACATAGGAGACAAGGAGACTGAGTTGTAGGTGTTTAGTCTTTTTGAAGTTGTGCATCTCTCTGTCCAGACAAACGTTTTAGCTTAAGAAATAATATCCGTCCATTCTGTCACACCTGAAAACACTTACATACATGACCATTCAGGTGCACTGAGCATGTGTAAACAGGGCGTGCCGCCCAAATATAAAACGGCCGCCAAAGTATATTTGGCAACTCACTTTAGCTCTTTCTTTGTTTATCCGTCCAAAAGAACGGACCCATCTGCGATCTATTAATCTCCCCTTACTCTACCCCTCCTGTTTGTTCTGCTCGGGTTGAAGCTCAAGCTTATGGTCAAGGTGTTCCTGTCTGAATATGCAGCGCGTCTGTTGCATTTGTTTGGGGGGGGGTTTGTGTGTTTTTGCAGGTGTTAATGTCTTTGTTTTGTCTTTCTGCAGCACGTTTTTCATTTGCAGCACGTTCCCGCTGTTGTATTTGTTTTGTATTTTCGTATGTGTTTTTGAAACTGCATCGTTTATGCATTTGCAGCTTGCTTCTCCTATTGGAAGTGTTTAGGGTCGTTGCAGTAAGTTTGCCCTTGTCGGCCTCTGTAGAATATACTTTAATGTAACGAGAAGCGGAGACCTTCATTTTTCCCTGCAGCTCAAAGACTGAGACTGGAATATAGAAAGAAGAGAATTACACAAAGTTTGATCACATTAGTGCAGATTACTGAGAGAGTACAGTTTGAACTTTGTAATGTATATTGACAGTCCCCTGGTGTACAGAAAACCCATTATCGCTTCCCCTGTCCTCCTCTTTCCACATTCCATTTTGTCCATAACCATATCTCAAGAGAACAACATTTACCATCTGCATAGAAGCCAAATACTAATCAATAAAAGTAATTTCCACCCGACACCTGTAATCAACACTCAGACAGACCTATTTCTGTTTCTACATTCAACAAATATTTGAGCGTAAAGCAATTAAAGCTGGGTCTGTAAACAGCCGGGGCTTCACTCTGCTGAGAGAGAGAGAGAGGACCAAGATTCTTTTTTCTCCATCAGCAGATATTAAAGACCCATTTCCTCTGTGTCCTCCTGGGTCTCTTCAGCCTCTCAGCTTGATAATTATAAAACAAATCCTCAGTGTGACAAAGGAGAGAGCAGAAGGCTGATAGAGCAGCCGCCTGCTCTTTGTAAAACCTTTAAACTCTGGATCATGTTCATTAACGCTGCAGTTGTTGCATTTGTTTGTCTCAGTTGCTCAGAATAATTACAGAGGACCATTTCAATGGGATTTTTGACTAAAAATTAAGGTTTTAATTTTGTTACTTAAGATGGAAACCCATCATGATTAAAAACAATGATAATTAATTATGCTATTAAAGTAGTTATATGTAAGGTTCTACGTAGCTAATGTTAACATTCACCGCTGTTTACTGACTTGTCAAGAGCTGTCTCCAGTAGTGGAAAGCTACGCCAATGTTACCTCTTGTTTTTCTTTTCTTCTACTGAAGTTAGCACCAGCTAGCCTTGGGCCGGCCAGCCCAGCCTTCACCACCTGGAAACAAACACGAATGTTTCTTTTCTTCTACCGAAGTCAGCATGCTAACCAGCTAGCCCCAGCCCAGTCAGACTGTCTCGTCACTTCCTGATACTGAGTCCCTGTAGTGTTCGGTCTGCCCTGAGGAAGTAGCTGCTCAGAGAGTGCACTATAACCTCTTGTAATGTAAACATCACGATGGCTAAAGGTCTCGCTAAGTAAACAGCTAAAGTTGGCTATGTAGCAATAGCAGAATGTCTACCAGAATGTCTATTGCAGAATGATGTTTGATAACATTAATCTCGATGTGAATTTTACAGGCTTAGACTACAGGAGTTTTGGGCAGATTTTTACCCCTCCTGACAATCAGTAGAGAAATCTGGTCCTGGACCTTCGTCTGTACCCATGATTATCTGGTAAAGTGTGGGTACGCTCACAGACTCATCAGGGCCAGATAATATCAGACATGTTTGTTATTTAGTTAAAGTCAGTCCCGGAGCAGCTGCTGGTGTTGCCAACATTCCAGCCATTGAGCTTAACATTAGCTAGCATACTACTTTAAAACTGACAGTTATGAAGAATAGACAACTTGTGTTAATCAAGTCTAGCCAAACATTAACACTGCAAAGTTTTACTAATGTTACAATGTTGCACCACATTTTCCATTTTGTGTACATTTGCTTCTCCATGAGATCACATGAGGTGGTGCATTGCTCTCTGACTGCTCCCTCTGATATCCTGTAGTGTGTAGAGAGATAAACATCTGTGAAATTGGTCCATATGTGCCTGATTCAACTTGATTTTAAAGCCCAGCTTTACATACATGAAAACATAAAAAAAACATAATGAAAACATAAAAATGTCCTGTAAACTATAATTTTTATTTATTTTCCACTTGTTCACCATAGTAGCTAAGTGTTAAATATGAAATGGTAAAGTGATGTTTTGACTACTACTACTATTGGTAAACCGGGGTGATCTGAAAATAACTACGGATTTTGCCACACATAATACACACACACACACACACACAGACATATAGAGGTTAAACCTCTAGACCAATTCTATTCATTTAAGCCACTTTTAAACACATTATTTGTGAAAGTCAATAACCTTCATTAAAGTTTATACTGATGATCAAATTTATCTTTGACCCAACAATCAGGCTTAACTGACATGTTCATTCGTTTAGTTCACTAATTATTCCCCTCTGTGTGTGTCCAGCTGTTTAAGTGACACATGGATAAAGTGGAGGTTTCTTAATGAAGCAGCAGAACTGATGGTCAGTCTCCACTTTCAGACAGTTTACTGTGGCACATCATTTGGATGTTTTCTGGCTCAAAGGCTTATGTTGTCCTGTAACGACATTAAAATGTGACATCAGCTCAATCAAAAAGCTGCTTATGAGAGAACGACAGCACATGTGGACCACAGACACTGGTGGGGATTTGGGAATGACAACAGTGTGTCATGGCCTAAATGTTTCAAACTGAGCTCTGTCCTCTCATGAGTTTTCCATATTCTCTAATAAGCTTTTAGACCCTGCTGGCACTCACTAACCCCACCTGCTAGCATTTCATTTTTTCAGCAGTGGAAGAATTCAGATCACCTCAAGTAGTAATACCACAAAGTACAAATTCTCAATTACTGGCCCCACAGTCACAGTTTTGCATGAATAGGAACTATGTAAGTATGAAAAGGAAAAGGAAAAGTTAAGTAGAATGTTTTTTAGACTTTATGATTATTATATATACTGTATTATTATTACCAAAACATTAATGTATAAGAAGCATTTTAATGTTGTTGCTGGTTAATGTAACCTTACTTCTTACTTTCCACCACTGGGTGCCTATAACGAAGATATTAGGAAATTCGTACCTCTGTAATTACCTGTCATTACTTGATATTACCTCTTTATTATGTTATTAAAAGTGCTACACCTTTGTCTACTGGTACCTATACTTCCATTAATTTTATTGGGTTTCTATGAAAGTGTACTTGAGAAATATAGAGTGACACCAAAATTAACCAATCAATTTTGATTTGTGGTAATGTTATCTAGCTAACCTGCAATTGAAGAATGGCAGCTAACAATGAAATTGACATTGTGGCTGATTTGCTTCAGGTTCCCAGGTGGTTTTCAAGTTAAAACAGAAATATCTGAAAGGAAGAGACTAAGACCTAAATTCAAAGGGCTCACAAGGCGGACAAATTCTTTGAAAGGCACTCTACCAAAGCGAACTACAACAGCTACGGCTGGCTAATGACAAGTGCCAAAAAAAACTATTGTGGTCCGTGGAATCCTACTGGTTTTGGCTGTCTGAACACCTTAACCAACGCCAACAAACACCAGAGCTTGACATCTAATGACTGTGGTTCATTTAAAAACTTCAGAGGACACAAGTGGATTCACAGCTGGAGGAGAAGGTGAGGAAGAATCAGGAGGGACTGAGGCATCTCATCCATTGCATATTGTTTTTTGGGACAGCAGGAATTGCCCTTCAGAGGACACACCCTTTAGAGAGAGAGAGAGAGCATGTGTGTGTGTGTGTGTTTGTGTGTGTGTGTGTGTGTGTGTGTGTGTGTGTGTGTGTGTGTGTGTGTGCATGTGCGTGTATGTATGGCGGTTTCATCAATCTGACCATAGAGGGCCCAGTGCAAAAACCCACAGTCTGCTGTAATTACCACAGTAACTGCTTCCAGGATCTTTCATCAATGTGGTTTGCAGTCAATAATTGATATTTTCACTTCAGGGATCTCCGTCTTACTCTATCCTCTGATGTTCCCAACAGTTTGTCAAGGCTTTGGCCAGTCCACTTTTTAACATTACATTGTCCGCCTCTTCGGAGTTTGCCCTCTACTGTGCCCTGGAGGATGCTTTTGGCCAGAGAGTCATGGTAATTAACATGGCCAAACCAAGCAAACTTGCGGTGCCTCTCACCGGCCAGAAGTGATTTGTGCTTGCCAGAAAGTTCGTCGATTTGCTGCCTGATGTACTCGTTGGTCTTGTGCTCAGTGTAGTGGATGTCTAGCTGCTTCCTGTAGCACTTGAATCCATCTTTCAGTCACCATAATGTTGGTCAGTGCCTGCTTGCCGGTGCTGTTGACCAGGATTTAACTTTTCTCCGCACTGACTTGCACTCCGAAGGCTTTTGCTTCAACTTCTAGGTGTTCCAATTCAGGCTGCATTTGAAAACCAATTGCATCACAAGCGATGTGACTATATTTTCCCATTTCAAAGGTTCCTTAAAATGTTGCCAAAACATGCAGCTTTCTCCAACATGTGGATCCCTCGTGGCCCAACTTATCCCAAGGATTATTGCACGCCGGCAATGAAAATAATATGGCACCAAACACCGCTGACAGAGAGCCTGAGGATTACACTTTTAAATCTAAGTATTGAGTTTCGGCTTAGCTCAACAGCTAAAGGTACAACTGTTAAAAACCAAGGGCTTTAAAACCTCAAGTTTGTTGTCAAGGTTGCTAGGTGACAGGAGCAACACCTTGCGTTACAACAGTAAGATGGTTGGAAGCCAAACTTTGTCTCTGCCATGATAGTTCCAAGAAGATGTTGAACAGCAGAGAGGAGGCATCTCTGTAGGACTCCTGCAGTTGTTCTGAAGGACTCGCCTTTTGTTTTGAGACAATTTTAGAGTCGAATTCACCAGCGACACAAACTGCACTCCAACATGATCATACATTACTCTAGGAAATCTCAAACAGCTAATAAGCCAGTCATCATCATGGTCCAAAAAATCAGTGTGGTCACCAAATACTTGTTCTCTTCTAATTCTGCCATTTGCTATGTCCTCTAATATATATATAAATATAAATATATTTTGCATCTTCATGTGCATCCTATGTGCACTTAATTTAACTGTGTTATTGTTAAGGCCCATGTGTATATGCTATACAAATCAGTTTGAAGAGTAAATGTTTTTGCATGTGGTTCAACAGACTTGTAAACCAATTCCTAATGTTTGTAGTTTCACTGCATCGCCTCTAGGTGTCGCCAATTGACTGAAACCATTAGAAACGTACATACACCAGACATGAAGGTAGCGTAAAAAGAATTCTCGCATTATTTTAACTTGGAAAGGTGGTATATACGACAGTTTTGTGCGTACGCAACATTTGTACATGAGGCCCCAGCTCTCTAGACATGTCTCTCTATATGCATTTCTTTGCCCTGTGCAAGTGCCACGGGGAAAAATTAACCATTCTGTAACATCTTACACAGATGAATGCACTGTGTGCTGACAGAACAAGTCTGTGGTGGATGTATGGGGGGGGGGGGGATCAAATGCATACATTACATATATCACAGGTTCCTTTCCTATACTCATCTGCGTTGGTTTGTCTGTGCTTTCACACAAACGGGAAGGCTCGGCGACATTTACATTAAGTGTAAAATTACAAAATGGCTCGGGAAAATTGGATGGATACAAAGCCACACATGGAACTGCCATGTGAAAACTGTTTTGTATTCATAAGAATGCCGGCTCAAGTGGCAGAGAGTTAAATTGAACCTTAGCTGAGATACTGCAGACAAGCAGAAAGCCTGCATCACCTCACAGTCACAGAGACGGAGTTAACCATCCACACCACAGGCATGTGTGCGTTTACAAAGGTTTCAACTCAAATACTTTTTTTTACGCTTCTTGTCTCACATCTTCATTTTGCTCTGTTGTATGGGGGCGTCTCTTGTAATAAATTCATTTTCTTTATTTTATTTTAAGTCTTTTCTGATATACATTATCTTGGGTTAACAAGATTCACTGATCAGCCATGTCTCCTGGAAATAACATTTATCTACAACTGATTGGGAAATGTGAATGAGATCAGATTAAATAAGCTATTCTTGTAATGACATGTGTTGATATTACACTTTTGGTAAATATGTTGATATTGAACGTATCAGCAAAATGTTTACAGACTTTTTTTTCCACATCAAAGCCCATACTGAAGTATATTAGATCTCTGTCCTTACATTCAAATATTACGACAGACAATACTTTGATAAATTAGAACTGGACTAACTCGTGTAGTGTTAGTAAACCCTCACTATATACTAAACATGTCGCACTGAATTCAAGGGAAATTTGTCTAAAATGATGCACAAAAATCTAGAATATTTCCATTTGATGAGGTTATTTACAGTTTCATTTTTTTTTTTTTTAAAAGGTTCAGTAATTTCCTTCAACTGCTGAACACTGGAGTTCTGAAACAGTGTTGAATCAATATTTGGGCTCTCCTACCAAGAGAGCCGGTCTGACACATATCTAATTCCACACATTGACAGAAGATTCTACACTTTCATGTCTACAGCTTTGATGATGGTCAGGATTGAAGTCTTGACAGCACGTAGAATGTGATACACACATGTGGATGAATTTCCATTTTAAATGTCCACAGCAACCTCATACTCCCACAATAATTATCATACTTGAAGCTAATGCAGTATAATTAGTCTAATTAAGACTAGAGTTAAATTGATTCTATATGAGAAGTATGTGTTATATTGCACAAAACACTACTATCACCCACAACCTGGTTTCTCCATCAGCTGCTTACTATGGCTGATGTAGTCCCACATGAACACACAGTGTTCTTACTAAATCTGAAGAGAAAGAGTTATTTCACATTAGAGATTTATCTCTGTGTCCCGTCTTTCCTCAGTGTTTTGAAGTGGGTGGAGCTCGAATCAAAATCTGATGCTTATTTGGTCACAAATAAATAAAGTTTCTAATAGTAAATGTGGGAGATTTTCAAATGTGACATATGTTAGTGTACTAGATTCTACCAGGGCTGGACTGGGACAAAAAAAAAAACAGCCCTGGCACTTTTGGCCCGGACCGGCCCCCTCTAAATCGGTTGAACACCATATGTGTATTGGACTACAGATGTGTTTTTTGTGCCATGGACAAGTGCACCAGTGCAAGTGTACCAGTATACTCACTTACTGTTGACTGACTCCCTGGCAATCATGTGGCTGTGGAGTACACAATATCCATACTGAAAGCAGATTTCTCTTCTCTCCTCTCTCATTATTCACTTGACAACCCCTCACATTTATGTGTGTCCCTGTATATAACTGTACAGTATATAAAGTATACTGAATATGAAGTAGATGACACCATCTTCACACAGTGACATGCTGCTGACTCACTAGCTGTGTTTCCTATTCAGTTCTTCTCTTATCAATCAAATTAAACATTGCGATTACCAGTTTACCAGCTCACGTGTTGGGACGGTTGCATCAACTGCAGTAGCGTTGTGGTATTTTATCAAAGGTGATGAGGACATCTGGTGCATGTAATGACAGACAGGCAAACCTCTTATATCTGGCTACATATCAGGGATTTTTGATAACAGTCTGCAATGTTTTTGGGTGTAATGTGACTACTCAAGTCATGCCATGTGACTGAAATACGGAAAAATTGTTTCCATTTCACTTTTGCAAAATATTGCTTTGTGGAATAGTCTGAAAAACCACCTCATGCAAGCGTACATACAATTGACAATACATACAATTTTGGTATGGTATAACATGTCAAGAGCATATCTATATGTTAACAATATATATTCAATGTATATATGCAAGTTTATTAAAACAACATACATATGAAAATTCTATTTGCTACATGTACATGTTCTTCTTACTAATTTCTTACTAATTTTAATGTGTATCTTGCCTTCCTGGGAAAGTGGTCTTTAGGACCCTACTGTATATAGACTAATATCAACATATATTAACAGGCTTATTTCATATAGGCCTATTCAATAGTCATTAGCCCTAATAGGTTTTACATGTACCTTTTACATAAGCTATGTTTTTATTTTATATTTCTTATTTTAAATGTGTGGAATTTCTATATGTTTCATTCATAGAAATTCAATATATGTACATTTGCGTAAGGGTTAGATGTTGCTGCACTGTCACTGGTTTTTCACATTTCTTCAATATATCAGTTCTTTTTATCAACAGATATTTACACTTGTCACAGTATTTAAAGCACAGGTGTTACTAATTAAACAGTAACACCAGCTGGAGCAGCTAAATGTCTTCCAGCCATCGTTACCTTTATCATTTACACCTGTGCTTTTCCTGCTGTCACATGTTAAAATATCCTGTGTGAAAAAGAAGTTATGATTACACCTTTGGTTGGACACAGATTCTCTGTCATCACAGGAGGAACACTTGAGCCAATTAAAGTGACGAGTCTGAATCCCCGACCAGGTAAACTGTCCTGGGACACAAGAACATGAGGGGCCTTGTGTGTGTTAATTTGACTAATTATAAATGAGTTTGGGAATAAACACCTCTACAACACATCGATGGCCCTAAGGCAGGTAATGAATTATTACCTGTCTTGTACATGTGTCAAAATCTACATAGTGTGTTTTCTTAAACAAGCATGTGTTTAATCAAACTACCTCAGGGATCAGCAGGGTCCCACAACTGTTTTTGGCCTCTGGGTTGTGATTAATATGGACCTGTGGTAATCTCCAATACAATGATAAGAAATAAAACTCTTATTTTCTATTTTTTCATTTAATTAAATTTCTAAAGATTGAATCATAAAAGCTTATTTTGAGAGGCTCTCACAGAGTCAGGGCAGTGTTTGTCAGCGCCCTCGGCCCCAGCACTCGCCTGCAGCCTGCTGAGCAACAGACAGAATGACCAAGTCATAAAGACACGAGTCCGAGCGAGAGGAAACACAACAACAGCAGCCACGGAGACGAGACAGCCCCTACGCTGTGATTAATTCTGCAACCGACTTTATTACACTTTGTGATCCTCTCATATTAAGATGAATTAAAGAGCAGCTGGAACCGGAGATTTAATTAAGATTCAGCATTCACCTTCTGCTGAGGTACCTTTGTTACTTAATTTGAATTAGACCATAGACTCGGCTAAGTGTTGGATTTACAGCGCTACAGTGTGCGCATCATATCCTTGCTTTGCCCTCCACGCAACACTCACAATAACAACAACAGTGCAAAGCCCACATGTGTGGAGGGAAATAACCGTATTTTGAAATTTTGCCACTGGGAAGAATCGGGTTATGGCTGAATGAATTCCTCTGCCTTGACAAATGAGGATACTTTGCGAAAAGTCTTCACATCTAAGCGGGAAGTTTATATTACTTTTTACATGCAATATGTATATTAAAGGCTGGAGACTGCTTCCCTCCTAAATCACTCAGTAGTTTACAGACATTAACAAATATTCACAGAAACATTCCTTCATTACAGCGTCCCTGAAAGCCTTTTGAAGCCTCTGAATGTTGTGTTACGTATCCACTGTAAATCTGATCAGGAAAGCACTGGCTTGACAGACAAGTTAACACAGGCCAGGCTGCTGTTTCCCATGATAATAAACAGCCTTGAAAATAGTGAAAATAATGTGCTAATGTATGACTGACATCTCACTACGCGCCGCGCGCAGGATGTAGATTTAATCTTAATCCGAGGCTGAAGCTCAGCGTCCCGACTCGATTCGTCCTATCTGGCGCCTGCAGTTCGCTCATCAGAGCTGTGACAGGTCCATTTCTGCTGCTGCATGTCTGAGATTACATTATGAGTACATCTGCTGGGTGTGACAGCCAGCGAAGGCCCTCCGCTCTCGTGGTCCAATTCACAGCCTTTTCAGAAGTCAAATCTCTTTTGCTGGAAAGCAAATGAATAATTTTGCTTGATTAATAATTCAGGGAAAGAATGAAAAGTAGCGTTCTGCCCTCAGTGGCTTACACAAAAGCATTAACTGAATGTTAATTGCATTATTCACCAGGAAAAAAAGGAGTTCCTGGGTGAGCGGCGATAAGGAAGAGGCTTGTCTTTCATTCTAATTTCATCATGTGTCCGCAGATCACTGTCTCTACAATGGGATCTACTTCTGCGTTAACCCAGCTTGACTCCTGAGACCGTCACTAATTACACACAACTATTGCAATAGATGGGTCAAACATGCAATGAAGTTGTAAAATATTTACCATGATTATTTGAGTGCTGGTCCATTTAGAGCCTGTTTCCACCTGGTAATAACTTGCTAGCTGTACCTGGAGACATGCAGGTGGAGAGGTAGAAGTCTGTGTAGCTTAAGGTTTCAGTGTGCTTTAACTGAACCACGTTGTAGGACGTGTTTTTTGCACCTTACTCTAAAGCAGTGATCAGCAACTGGTGACACAAGACAAAACTGGTGCTCCAGCAATAATATCTTGCCTGTGAGGTTGTTTTGATAACCTGTTTTTTTTTTATTTTCATCAAACAATATCAGACAAACAGTCCCATGTTTTGCTATAATTCCCAAATACCCCCACCTGAGGAATGCTAATGACTGACAAACAGTCAGGCATCAGTCTGCAGGCTACACAGTAGTCAGTGCACAGTGCCTGGAGCTAAAATAGATCTCCATTATTTCAGCTGTTACCAACTGAATCACTTCCTCTTTAGCGATTCGCCCTAAATAAAAGCTCAAGAAAGTTTTTCAAGCAATCGTGGGCTTTTATTATGAAATGTTCTGACAGGAAGTTCCAAAGGTTCTGTTTCTTACTTG
The DNA here is from genome assembly GCF_002260705.1 of Seriola dumerili. Lineage (NCBI taxonomy): Eukaryota > Metazoa > Chordata > Actinopteri > Carangiformes > Carangidae > Seriola > Seriola dumerili. Next base: position 22,660,276 of record NW_019174404.1, read on the forward strand.
ACAGACCTCTGCAATAGCGGATGTGTGATATGAGAAAAATAACACCAGTTCAGTGAATCAGTCAAACATATAATGTGACTGTGGACCACAGCTCCACATGTGAACAGTAACAAAGGAAATTCCAGTTGTATTTTTATCAATTCATTTTTTTTAAATTAGTCTTTGATTATGTTCTGGCCGCCATCTAATGGATTAGAAAAAAATTAGCCCAAGGACGAAATGACTTGCTGACCCCTGATTTAAAGGCAGCACAGAGAAAGTGGAGATATTGGACAGGACAAATGGAGATGAAGTCTCCCCTTGAAGGCTTTTGTAGGGACCCACACAGTGTACTTGTGTAACAAATGCAACACAGACCTGCCAATCAAAGCATAAAGTGGATGTGACTGTCGCATTATTTTAGACACTGCAGCAACCCTCTGTAACTTTTGCTAACCTCAAGACTACCACACCTTACTTTCATGCAATTACATCCGCAGTGTGAAATTACAGAGTAGCCTACTCTACTGTATTAGTCAACCACACATGCTGCACAGGCATTGCCTGAAGCAGAAGAAAACACTCATTTAATTCCAGGTTAAATTAAAAATGTCCTATGTATTATTAAATTAGACTTTCTGGGTTGTGCTCAAATCTTAGATGATGCCACTATGGCTGATTATTTAAGAGTTAGCCCAACAATGTGTAAGTGGTTGAAAAGTCTCCCTTACTCTTTTGCAAACTTATTTCTTAATATGACTTTTCTTATTAAAAGATTCATCAGCTTTGCCTGTGAATGCATGATCCCATTTTTGGGGTTGACAGATGCCCTTTGGTTAAGTGACTCCCTCTGCTGAGCTAGCCCTGTGCAGCATCTATCAACCAGACTCCAAAAAGTCGATAAAACTAGGGGCCTCCCACAAATGAACACATTTACCACTGCACTTGTCTGCCTCACCTATTCAGGGCAGTGCTCCGGGAACAGGGAGAGGACACTCTTTGAAGGCTGCCTGACTGAAATAATGGAAGACTTTGGACCTGAGGGAGGAGGTAAAGGAGTGATCGCCTCACTTCCTGCGCGCTCCTGTCTGCCCCATGTGGCATACAATGCTTCAAAGCCTGGGATCAATGGTGCTCCTCTGAGCCGCTCAGTGTGTAGTGACCGACAGGCCTTTGCTCTACACACTTCTGGTGCTTTGAATATTGAGGAGAGCAAAGTTCTGAATTTAAATTTCAATGTATTCTAGGCCAAGATGAACCTCTGGAGGCTCAGGTCTAACTCCTACTGTCTCCCTCTCTCTCTCTCTCTGTCTCCCTCTCTCTCTCTCTCTCTCTCTCTCTCTCTCTCTCTCTCTCTCTCTCTCTCACACACACACAAACAGATGCACATTCTTGTCTTCCTTTCACTATGAGGACACTCACTGACATAATGCATCCCTTTGCTCCTTACCCTAACCTTAACCATCACAAACCATATTCTCAAAGTTTATATTGTGAATGTGTAACCAAAGGCCTGTTTGTAACTTCATCCAGCAGACAGAGAGAAACATTACTGTTTCTTTCCACCTGACACATTTTGTCTCCGTGCCCCACTCGTTAGCAGCTTCTTAATTCCAGGGCCCCTGCACATCTCCTCCGATCTGCCGTTCACTTCTTGTCCATCAGATGTACACTCTGACTATTCCTGCCTTCCCAGTCACCTGATCTCCACGCTCGCCAGCACAGCCGCCTCTCATCCCAGGTTCATGCCACACTTGTTCCTGATGAACCAGGCGCTTATCTGTCAGGAAGTTATTGCACTATATTTTCAACCTGTAACCTGCGGTATGAGATGATTTCTCGAACGTCAGGCTTGTGACCCATACATGACTAAAATCGTCACATATGGACGCTTGGTCCGGACCCCTTGGTGTCACTTAGTAACTCACTGGGTACTCCGTTAGTGTCATTTTTCAACATCCAGAGGCAATATATTTGGAAACGTCTTTTTGAATGAATGAAGTGCCGCATTTACTTAAGACAGCGGAGTTGGAGGAGGTGGCTGAGGTGGATGGCGGGCGTACAAAACTGTCACACCAGAGACCAGGGTTCGCATCCAGACTCCTGTCTGTGGTTTAGTCACTTTGGTTAAGGTTAAAGAAAGACGGTGGTTTGGTTTAATGCAGAAAAAGTTCACTGCGAGTTCAAAACCACAGCGCAGCCTCATCTCATGTTCGTCAGCAGACAATGGACTGCGGTGTGCCTGACTCATGCATGACTACCCCGACGCTAAATGGGTACCCAATCAACGCCGAGGAGTCCTGACCATCCATCCGTATGTGACAACTTGGGAGTGAGACCGTCATCTACATGAGCATGTGAGAGTGACTGTAGGACTGTAGGAAATTTATCTGCAACAATTTTTGTATATTCTGGAACGCCTCTCTCCACTCCAGGAGGAGCTGGAACAAATTAGCGGGGGGAGGGGGGGGATGTCTGAACCACCCTGCTTGGTGACCTGACCCCTGGATTAAGCGGTTGAAACTGGATGGATGGATGAATGTTATTTGTGGAATGGGAGCTGGCACCATTATCTGTCTGTGCACACAAAATGCTTCCATGAAACACATCATTAGTGTATGTACGGACTCTTATTGTCTGTTTGTCATGTCAAGCCACTAATCTACCAGAACCAGAGGTCTTCATTAGTGGTCATCACCTTTGGCAAGCATAGGCACATCTCACACACCACAGTCCTTGCCAGATATTGTATTGATTCATTCATTATTTTACCACTGAATCTTCATGATGCAGTTGACCATGGTTAGAGTCACCTGCAGAACAGGCTGCAGAAACATAACGCTTTCTGTCCCAGGCGTGGAGACCTCCGGCTCATTTGCAAAGACGCTGCTGAGACGTTGGGTCTAACCTTCAGAGGTAACTCCACCCGGCTCTCTCCACCACTGTCACATCCACTTATTATTTCTGTACTTATTGAAGAGGTCACCGCAGAGGTCACAGTCACTGACCCGCCACCGCCGTCATATCCAGCTGATGTGGACATCCAGCTGGCTTCGCTCTTTGTGCTGCGACCCCTCGTGCCCTACAGGTGTGAACGTCAGGTCATCCAGGCAATTAGAAAGCTCATGGGTATGCAAAGGCAGCGGCGCTCATTAAAACAACATGACTTCGGTTTTACAGGCCTGACAAACAGGATTTTCTCCAAAATAAGAAAAAAAAGAGAGAGAGAGAGAGAAAGAGAGGCATCATTTTGGTTGCTATACTGCAGCATGTCCTAATTATGCACTTTTTTAATTGGTTTTAAGTTTGCCATAGTGTCAAAAGTTGTCAAATTCAGTCGGGTTTATGACATATTTCATCTGGAGTCTGTGAATTCATTAGTTTGTTGGCGTGTGTTTACATACAGTACTTCAGATAAGTGCCCACATTTCACTTGGGGCATAAAAACAACTGGGTCAAAACACTGACTCCAATTAAAAAGAAGGGCTTGTCATTCTAGGTTAAGTAGCAACTGTCAAAGACATTATGCTTTTTCCTGTTAGGTTCAGTTTTTACTTAATGGATTTTTACTGAGGTTACTTTACAAATCATATTTAGTAACTCAGTGATTTAGAAAACAAAGAGCCAGAAATTTACACTGATGTAAGTGTAAAGTTTAGCATTGGAGTCATTCATGACCTTGGGAATATAAATGAAATAATAATAAAATATTGTACACTCAAGGTCTATACTAGGTCTTCCTCAGGCTTTTGTACATCTAGTATAGTGGCAGCAATAAAAGCGTCATACATCATACTTAATAGCAACCACCCTGCAGTGCAACTGCAACTCCGTCTCTGTCCTGTTCTCCAGCACCAGACCTCACAAAGTTGTGTCTTACACCAGGTTTCAGAAATTTAAATCATGGAAATATTAAACATGATGTAGGCTACACTCATTTTAAATGTGATCACACAGCTGCTGTCACAAATCTGTATTTACGTTGACGTCATCCGATGATGTCATCTTCCCATTAACTTAGCTCCTCAGAAATCAGTTTTATATTACGTCATTTTATATCCAAAGGGTCAAAGGTCAACTTCACTGTGACATGATAATGTTTTGCAAAAACCTCTGGCCATTATTCAATGCTGTAACTCAGGAAGGAGAGACTGCGACCATATTTCCTGTAACTTGACTGGTTGGTGGAGGGAAACAACTGTGAGGCAGTGATTCTTCCTCTATATATATTTTTTTGGAGTAGACCAGAGGTCGTTAATAGGCGGGCCTTGGTCCAGATCCGCACCCAGACGCTGTCCCATCTGGACCCACACCTATAACCTATAAATTATTGAGAACTACTACATTTTGATGGAGCATTTCTGTTTTAATCGGCGCATCTTTTCTAGCCCGTGATTCTGTGTGATGCTACTCAGCCAATCATTGAGACTCGAGTCAGTGAGTGAGACACACACACACACACACACAGACGGACAATAGTCAGAGAAGTGTGAAAAGCAGGACATAAGAGAGAAAGAAAGAGAAAACAAGGTTTTAAGGCTGCTCAGTTGTTCTAAAGTTAAACTTTTTTTTTGAAAAGCTCTGTTATGACCTTTGTGACTTTTGCTTGAGGAAATGTTTTCTAACTGGACCTCTGTGAATCTCAAGTGAACACTTCTGCAACAGAGTGATAACAAAACAAGTGTAGACGAGTGCAGGGACGTAAAAACAGCCAGAATAAAATATACAAGGTGAGACAAAGACTAACGCATTACTAATGCTTAGAAGTTTAATGATAAGAATGTAAAATTGTCTCTACTCATGTATGTCCCCTTTTTGTTGTACTTTGTTTTTGAGTTCAGCAGCATCCACTGACCCTATTCCCCTCCTCACACTTCGATCACCTTATTTTACCCTCCTTCCTTCCCACGAAATGTTGCTTTACCATTTCCTGCTGGTTATGTTGCTTCCTTGCTCCTCGACTGCGAGCCGGGTTATGACCAGGGGCAATGTAGCAAGGGTACAGCTCCCAGTACACCCCGCATGTTTATTATTGGAACCATGACGACGAAGGTCCCCCCATGACCCCTGGGACAACTTTTTTCCAGCACCGGGGCTCGAGACCTGGTTAGACTGTGCATTAAAACCACGCTGCTGTCACCATAGCGCAATGTTCCAGGAGACACTCCTATGGGTTGTGTTAGAGCTTAGGGACAAACGACTTATTTGATCCAGGTATGGGATCCTTGGACGGACTGCACATTGTGTGATTTGGTTCAAGTCTTCTCCCAGTGGTTGGTTCAGCTGGGAATCTCATGAGTTCCTCTGAGCCTTGGACATATTTGGGGACAGTAACAGTTAAGTTGGGAGGACTTGTTTAACAATGACTTTTGAAACATGGTTAGTAGTGTTTTTACTGCTCAGTTCTTATCATTCCTTCAAGATCCCAGCTTCAAACAAAGTAGCCAAGTGTTGTTTGATTACGTCTAAAAGCAAAGGATGCTTGCAGTCCTTCCAAATGGCGATACTCAGTGATGGGGCTAAAAGCTAACTCTCATCAACGTCCCTCCAAGAGCTGCATTCATTAGGCTAAAAGTCAAAGGTCAAAGTCAGTGTGACCTCACAAAACACTCTTTTAGCCATAACTCAAAACTTCACAGCAATTATGACAGAATTTCACACAAATGGTTGATATTTTCTCTGACTCTGGATAAACAGGGATGTGACCTGGAACTAGTCTGAGTGGCGGAGGCAGACGACCATGAGGAGGTTATCATGATGTAGTCATGATGTAATAAATCATATAGATGGGGTCTAAAAGCTCATAGAAAAATTAAAAAGAGAGCGCTCGAGAGAAGATCGAACCCTGCCAACTTTAATTCATCTGAACACCTGGTCGGTGATAGTGTGAAGTCAGCAGATTGTCAGGTTTGTTTGTTTCTGTTCCAAAAAAGATTTTGGATGCAGCTGCCCTGAGTCTGCTGGAAGGTGTGGAGGGAGGAAGTTCTGAAAGACACTTTTCTTGTTGTGTACTGAGGCCTTTAGTCTTTATAGTGTCATCATATGTGCAACAAAAGTCTTGCTTGTACCAAAAAGAATTGCCCTGATAAGACCCAGACGTTTTTACAGAACTAAAACGACCCACATCATGATTCATACTGATGCTGCAGGTCAAGGTCCGGACCAAACCCTCTGTTTTACATTGGCCACTGTCTTCTTTCCTCTGGATTGAACAAATGTCATGTAAAACCAGATGAAGATGAGCGAAACTGTGTGTCTGGCTGTAGACAGCCGCATCACTAGAGGATGCTTTTACAAGGACCCCTGTTTTCACAGATGGCTACTTTAACAGGCTGAAAACAAACAGTGAAGATAGCAGCCGTGTTAAATGGGACACGGGCAGTGAAAACTGCTCAGGCTTGATGTTTCAGTGAACCAGGATGTTTCACACCCAATTTAAAGTTTGAGGAAGTAAAACCACTTGTATGCGCTTGATCTGGCTCGCTACGGTTTTGGCGTTTGACACGGTATGATTAGATAGATCCACTCAAGTGTGTATGATACAAGGGGAGGTGCGTTTTACCTCTGCCCGACACTACGTAACAATTTCACCTGAAGAACACAACAGTGGAATCAGGGTTTGATGGTATTTTGTACTTTTCGCTATATGTTTTTTGCTACATGTGTTTTTTATTGTCTCTGTGCATTGTCTGTCTCTCCTTGTCTTTCATCCTCTCCTGTTGTTGCTGACTGTTGACCTGTTTTTACTGAAATAATATAATGAAATAATGAATGGCATATTACATGTCACAGATGGAACAAGAAAAGAGAATTTAAGTGTTATTCTTTATCATTTATTTTTGTGAAATGTGTTTTTTTTAACTGACACTAAAAAGTCTAAAGTCATTGCTTCATACTATTCTATGTGAATGTTGGTGAATACAGTATCTTGGAGTGAAGGCTGTGGTGTACATGTTGAACTCAAATATGGCGGTGAAGAAGGTGGAACTGGAATCACCGCCTGACGTTTCTCTGCCTCGGCCACTCAGACTAGTTCCAGGTTACCATTTGTGTAAATGGATGGATGGATGCTCCATCCCTGCTTAATAGCCACCATTTGTATAGCGTTCTACTTCTCTTAGTCACAACTCAAATCTGTAAATGATATGTTTAGACTCATACTGACTGACTGACACTTTCCAAGAATATAATTATATCTCTATCACTTGAATAAACGTCAGTTAATCTGCTTTAAAAAAGAAAGAAAATAGACGTCCAGAACTTTTCCTCAGTATCGCAGTGATCCAGTGACAGCTGTCTGAACCTCCTTAGGTACACTGTAAATAGGAGCTGCTGATTGCTATTTCAGCACACTATTAATGATGATACTAAAATTACAGTCGCCAGGAACTGACATTGCCTCAGGGGTTGGTTGAGAAGGAAGGACGTCTCATAAAAAGCGAAATTTCTTAGTCATCAGTCAGTATTCACAGTCACAAGAGGTAGAGGAACATATGGGATATTTTAGGCACTTGAACAGTGCCTGAAATATTGAACAGTTTTCTACTAATTGTCGACAAAAGACTTTGAATATGGAACACGTGGTAGTAATGCATGTTTATATAAAGAACAAGTCATTGATTCTCAGCAGCAAACTCAAAAATCAGTAAAATCTCTTTGAGGTCAAAGCGGTGGCTTTCAGCCAGAGAACACCTGACTGATCTACCCACCGGCAGACGGCATCTGCAGGCAGGATGAAGTCTGAGTGACCCTTCAGCCGTCTCCTCCAACTACATCACCGCTGAAAATGACATTACCTTTTCTTTTAAAGAGAGAAGTAATTGAAATGACATTGTTGTGAAAAAAGCCCAAAGGACAAACCGAGGCAAGTCGCTTAAATCAATGGGTGTAAGAAGGTGCTTTGAAATGAGATATGACATGCATAAATGAGTCATAATGCAGAGGCTGCTGACGCCTGGCAGTAATGTATGCGTTTATAAGAATCTCATTACTTAAGCAGGGCTGGATTGAGCTTCCCTTTGTGACTCTGATCTCAATCGACACGAAAAAGATTTAAATGCCATCCAGATAACCAAAGCTCCTCAGCACTAATCAGCATTCAGCAGAAGAAAAAAAAAACCTGAGTGCCTCGGCATCTCAATGTGCTGCTGATGCTCCTCACAAAGGCCCATTCAGAACAAGAACACATGGGGCAGGAGTGGAGGACGGTGGGGTCAAGGCAGCCAGAACATGTCTGGTTGCTGGGTTTCTATCAGAGCTGAGATCATAAAGCTTACTGTATGTTCACGTCCACCTGACCAGAAACCTCTGGGTCGTGCAAATAATGACTGCTGTCTATCAGAAGCAAAGAGTAGTTGCTCACTGATTCACTTGTTGCTATATTCCTCTTTGGTGTACTTAGATAAATATATCGTTTGTACATGGAGGAAATATAGAAGTCTTTTTATACACAGATGAATTGTTTGTGTTTTTAATTGTTTTCGGGGAGGACACAGCAGCTGCTAGCAAAGACAACAAGGTCGGTAACACTTGTGATTCATTATCATGTTGTTTTCACCACTGGTGGTCGAAGCTGATGAGAGCCAATCAGGGAGCGACCGTGTGTGTCTACATCATCGTTTCCAAAGTTTCTGTACATCCAGAAGAAAACACAACCCCAGAGTTTTCAAAATAAAACACAACCACAGAGTTGTCAAAATAAAAGGGGTCCAGCAGAGATTCGGAAAGTCTCTCTTTTAGAGGCTCAGAAACTCCAGAGTATTCTGGATGGGAGGAGTAAACCTAGCAAAAGAGATGAGTTTTAAAACTAAAACATAGTAGTGTGGATGTAGCCTGAATCTAACCTACAGTGTGCTGCCCCTCCCCCCCCCTGGATCCCAAAACAACAACCGGTGCCACCAGATGACAGAGCTCCACAGATGGGCCATAATGTGCAGTTTGTTCATTCTGTGGCAGAATGTAATGTAAACGTTCATTTATTAGCTCTTGTGTGGGATATTTGCTCAAAGCTGAAGGATTTGGTTATATTTGTCATAGAATTTGGTGTCATTATGTAGTTATTTCTTATTGTATTTATTTTGTCTTTTTATTACTATGGTCCACGTCTGTGGAACAGCCTCCCTGTAGACCTGAGGGCAACAAAACCTACCCTCCTGATCTGGCTTTTAATTAAATTTTATTTATTTATCGTTCTATTTATTTATATATTCAAAGCTGTTTCACTGGGTTGTCCTATGATTATTTTCTGGATTTCCTTTTAATATCTTACTTTTATTTCTGGTTATTTATTTTAATTTATATTTTTGTTTCTGGTTTTACTCACTGTAAAGCATGTCCTCTGTTTTAGTATTTTATCACTTTATCTTTATCACTCTGTTGTTATCTTTGCTTTGCAGTCTTCAGCATTTCCTCACTTCCTGTTATCATTATCTTATTTCTATAGTTTTTATTTGTTACTTGGTCATTTATTGTTCTGTGAGTAAATATGTGTGTGTGTGTGTGTGTGTGTGTGTGTGTGTTTGCGTGTGTGTTTGAGTGGGGGGGGGTTCTCCTTTTTTATTGCTTTTATTCTGTAAAGTGTAAAGTTTGTTATATTGTTTGAAAAGTGCTATACAAATAAAGTCTGATTGATTGATGGAGTGATTGATGTTTAGCCATAAACTCTAGTTTTATAAAGATAATAGTCTTCAGAGGTTACAGTGAACTGTATTTGATGTAGTACTACTACTACAACTACTAGTAATAATACTTTGTTCGTACAACACTTACTTTTTTTACCCGATCACCACCAGAGTCATTAAACTGTGAAGTCTCCACTAGATGGCCTCCTGTTTCATGTGTGTGTCCGTCCGTAACCTGTGTGAAAAATGTTAATTAATCCAGGGTTTGTGTGTGTGTGTGTGTGCTAGTGTGTGTGTGTGTGTGTTGTTGCTCACCCTCCTAGCAGCTGGACCGTATCTAATTGCTTCCATCTTGCAGCTGAAATAAGAGGTTGCCTCTCCGTCCACAGGCACGCTGTCGAGCAGAGAATCAATACAGAATTCACATCTTTGAAAATTGAAGAGCCATCACAAATAATTTATCAGAGTGTGTGTGTGTGTGTGTGTGAGAGAGAAGAGAGGGGGTGTTTATGGGGCTGTTGTGTGTTTGCGCTCGCACCTAAGAAAATACAGCGCTGTTTCACCAGTTGTATTTCACGTGGCGGGGACAGGAACTCATTCGGCCGCAGGTAAATCAAAGGAAGTGGTCCTCGGAGATGTCGATAGCCAGCACTCTGCATTATTCTCAGTCAATGACGGCGTGCTCCTTCTGCCTCTGCCCACTCAACATTTCAGAGAGAGCGTAATCGGAACCAGCACCGCAGCCATAATTAACAACAGTAACAAAAAAATGATTATAGGTATGACTGATATTAGACTAATGAGGATTAATGAAGGAAAACTTTGCTGATGGACACAGAGATGAGAGTTGAGGTTTAATGATAAAACTGCTTGAGACACTTTGTATTCTGTCTTTCACTTCAAAGGGCCGAAAGCTGCTTCAGTTCTAATGGATTTTCTCACAACCCTCCACCCGAACACCCAGGGTGCTTAATGAATGTAACTGAGGGAGGGGGGCTGCATGTGTTAAATGTGTGTTAAATGAGGGACATGTGGACAAAGGGAGTAGATGAGACACTTAAATGACATAAGTGCATGGAGCAAGTGCATTTAGGACGTGTCCAAATCTACTTTTGCAAGTTTGACTGCAGAAAAAACTATACCAGGTGTGCATGGTTCAAAAGGGTTGTACTTTGTCTCCTAATTAATCATGGGTGTTTTGGACGTAACATGCAATAAACCATTCCCTTTGAAAGCCAGGTACATCTGTACCTTCGTGGATTGCTATTAAAATGGCCAATTTCCCAGGTTATAAGAAAGAGCTCTCCTCTGCAGAGGAAACTGCTCATGTGCAGAACGTCTACGGCAACAGCAGGATACCACCAAACAGGTCTGAGTGCACTAATATTGAACTTTAAAGCCCCTTGTTTTCCTCTTCTTCATTGTTTTATTTGAAGTGTTGATCCATAAGAAGATATATTTGTGGTTTTAAGATCCAAAAACCATCTCAGTGTAGTTTTACATCTCCTCTCTCATTGATTGGCTGGCTGTTTTCTGAGTGATCCAATTAAAATATAGCAGATTTCAGGTAAACACACAAAGAAACAAAATCCTGGTTCCTGCTGGGTGGGGCTTGGGGCGTGGCTGAGGGCAGTGACTGCTTTGTTGTGACATCACAAAGTTCCCGACGGTCCTGACGGCTGGTTTTAAGGCTCAGTTTCTGAATACAGGCTGTGTGCATTTCTCTGTGGACTGAGGCTTTGATACTTTCACAGTATTAATATAGAACCTAGACCTGCTTTATAATCAAACAACACTTGAACTGGGACAATTTAATATTTTGCACCCTCAGTTGAAATTTGAATAATAAATGCTAGGCACAAGGTGGTAGGTGCACAGACTGTGTGGGTGTCTCCATGTTATATCGAGTTATATCAGTCTGATGTATGAAGAGGTGTGTGTGGTTGTAGTGCAGCCTGGTGTCATTTTTTCAGGTGATTTAATGAAGGTAAACACAGTGAATACTCATGTGTAATGGTCTGAAACAGCCACACAATGCTGAAAGTGGTACAGTTATGTCAGGATGTGCCTTTAAAATAACAACTCACCTGACCACACCTCATTTTAAGACCGACACACCCACGGGTGCTCAGATGGGCTCAAGTGTATTTGTTTAATAATTTACAGTATGAAAGCTGGACGGGAGTCAGACCCTGCCAAGATGATGACAGTGAAGCAGCTCACTGTGAGCGTCAAAACCGCTCTACAGAAACCTGTGGGTGGCATTGTGACAACCTGGACGTCACGATAGTGTACACACCCTGGGAACGGCGTTTGCTACAGGGCACTCACATATTTGTCCAAGTGACGCACCACCATGAAACCCTTCCCTTTATCGCCTCACTTAATTTTAGGAGAGGAGGAGAGAGAAGGTCAGCAGGAACGACATGGAGCAACACGCTCTTTTGCGGTAGACACAAGTAAGGTTGTTTAATCCCTTTTTGATTTTGTTATCAATCCGCTTTTGATCGCGGCCTCCGGTAAACACCTCCACATTAACACAAATCGCTCCACAACCACTCCGTCTGTTGTTTATGGAGGTTGGTCATTCATCCATTTGTTAACAGTGTTTTGTCTGGACTGAAAATGACAAAAAAAAAAAAAAAAAACAAACAGCTGTGAAGTAGAAATTGCTGTTGAAATTGTTCTTTTTCAGTTTTGTGGCTTTGGGACTGTGGGATTTGGGATTACTTTGTGAATATCTTTAAATATACAGGCATTTTTTTGTTTTTGCAGTAAATTGTGCTTATGTTTTTCTTTGTGGGATCTAAATACAGCCATTCAGTGTGTAGGAGGGTTCATTTGGTGTGTGCATCCTGTGTGTATTTTGATGTTCACATTGTAAAAGGGAGAAAAACCACCAAAACAAAACTTGACCTAGCTGAAATGCCAGGAGAGAGAGCTGCTGACACCCCTAATGAAATAAAAGGTAGAAATCAGAACTTAAAAAGTCAAACTGACTCAACTTCACAGAGGCTACGTCTATTCTTTGGAAAAAAGCAAAAACACCTCTGTTGCGCTCTGGATCATTCCCACTGATAAAATTCAGTCAGCGCTGTCAGCTGAAGAGCCACTGGGTAAAGAGCGTGTCTAACATCTGATCCAGAACATCAGCCCTGCAGTTAATCTGTATTGTGAAGCTTCTGATTGAAAAGCAGAGAGTCTTTTTAACACACTCACCATCAGAAAGGCTGAAACTGGAACTGTAAATGTCTGCAGGAAAGAGCAGGGTTACATCTGTCACAGTGTTTATTACAGTGAGGTCCTGCATTAGTGTTTCCACCAGAAAAACAACAGCATCGATTGTCTGTTCAAACCCTCAGATGAACGACTCAGGGTTGTTATTTTACATCTGAGTGGCTCGGCTGAGGTTTAGAAGAGGTTCAGCTAAACACAGCTGCAGGTTGAACCTGACAAAACAAACCTTCTACACCTTCTGTTTGATACATACACAGAGAGCCGGGAGCAGAATACATCACATCTGCACCCGAGAAGCTGACACAGTTTACCCCACACTGACTCCCTGCATGTTTTTTTTGTTTTTTTTCCTGTGGGATACTGTAATCAGCCGTGGGCAGCAGTGTAGGACTGAAGTGTCTCTATGTGGTGCAGGCATCATCATCATCATCATCATCATCATCATTTGCCTCACTTTAGAAGTCTTGTGGTCTGCAACTGGCTTCAGTTTGACACTTATATGTTGGTGTCACCTTTATCATAGATAATAATAATAATTACTATTATAAACGTTAATTATGAAGCACTTTTCTTAACAAAGTTATAAAAGTGATATGAATCCTTTTTTGGAAATGATCATATGACTTAATTTGTTGTTTATGTCTCAGCACTTGTTGATTACGAGAGGTTTTATTACAATATATCATGATATAAACAATTAGTCCAAACCCTTGTATATGCTGTCAGGGCTTTGACATTTATATTTGATGAAAATGCTTTGTCCATTGTAGCGTTAACGCCATATTTTAGAATTTACTCTCGCTGAAAAGGGGCACCAGTCCTCTGGGAGGACAACAATGAATTACTTCATTGACAAATTTATCAATCTCATATCAGAAGCCATGACTTCTTGATTCAATGGATCTCCAGTCTCTACGTCAAAAGAATACGACAGGACAACAACTGGGTGTAAATAAAGGAGTTTAACTAAACTACTATCTACAGAGTAAATGCAAGGTGTAATAATCATAAAGATGAAAATAATAATGAAATGAGCAGTGTGATGAGTTGGCAATGGTGGGAGAGAATATATTATGGCTATACACTATGGCTATACAGCTAATGATGCTACATCTACGAATTAGGTTTGATGATTAAATATTAATATATTTCGACATCAACCCAGTCCTGAGCAGAGTGTTAAGACCGGCCTACTGTGAGTTGCGCTGTAGCTGAGGACCCTCGGCTGGAACCCAGGTGGCTGTGGTTGCCGTGGTAACCCTGGATTCTCCTGGAGGCCGTGTCCCGTTATCACGATGACGGATTCTGCCGGTGTCTCAGCGGTTCAGCTCTGGTGGAGTTTGCCAGGAGACTCTCTGTCTCGGGCACTCTTGATTTCTGCTCGGCTTCTCTGCAGAGGTGTTATCTGCCGGGGTCTCTTGTGGGTTGATGTGAAATAAACTCTAATGCTCTTCACTTTGGCTGGATTACTCTAGAGGAGACTGGCGTTGACCAGATGACTCTAAAGTTTCCAAAATCTTCAAAAAGTTAAACTCGATGATGATGGAGCGTCGAGTAGCTCAGTTGGATGAGCATCCGCTCCATGTACAGAGACGGTTAGCCCCGGTTCGAGTCCCGCATCGGATCGATGATTTAAAAGTAACAAAATTACTCTGAGGCACTTCTGTTATTTTGGTTCAGTTGGTTTTGACTTGGCTTATAAAAATAAAAGATCGCGCATGTAGACAAAAATGATGTGACTAGGAGCCATGAGTTTGTGGCTAGCAGCTTAGAGCTAAGAGTTTACATGGCTACAGAGCCGGGCTTTGAGCCGGGACTCTGAGCTTTGAGCAAAGATCTCAGCTTCTAGTTTCTGCATCGTTTCTCAAGCTTCAGCTTTTTGGCCTCTATCTTTTAGCTTCGTTTTCTCGCATACTCTTTCCCTCTTAAGCAATCTCGCATGCGTTCTAACTTTTTCGCGTTTCTAACATTTCTGACTTCTAACCTTTCTGGCTTTTTTTTTCTGAAACAGTGTGAATTGTTTCATGACTGTTTTAACTCCCTGGGGACTGGCGCATGTTTCTAGGGGCGTCACATCTTCTTACCTGCTAGAGTAATTTTGCACTGAACTTTGGAATAATTTTAATTCTATAAGTTTACTTATAAATTGCACATCCGTCTTCCAACCATGACCACAAAACAATTAAGTGCGAAATAACTTTATAAAACTTACTTGCACTAATAATGGCAGAGAGAGAGTAATCTAGGAGTGTTGATTTCATTCATACATCCTTCAAACCTGGAATTAATCATGAATACAAGTGGTTAATTGATCAAACAACAATATAAACATTTACTAAAGCTAATAGTCCATATAAATGTGGATTACACAGCAGTTCTTTGAGCTTGTAATAAATATAATATGGACATGGCTGGATGTCATGTAGTGTGTGTTACCTTGTGTGAAGGATGGCTGACAGTATCGGTCACATGAAGGACGTTGTCTTTAAAATCTACATGTTACATTTCAAACATTCTATGGGATAGAAGTTTTGGAATTAAACTATTGCATTAGGAACATCTCTATGAGTTACAGAACAGTTAGATATTTAATCTTACTTTTCTTCTTTCTCAGATCTGTGTCTGTGAAGAGAGTTCTTGCTGGTCACTACCCAGGATTGGAATGTTGGGTTGTAGTTTATGAGTCTTATCTAGAGAGGGACAGAGGAAGGGAGGTTGGTGTGTGTGTTCATGCATGGGCACAGAGAGGCCAGGATTCACACCTTAGTGTTTAATCATCCTTTTTGTTGTTACTTCGTCCTCTATAAGAAACATCAAATATCATTAGACAGAGTCTATATGTTACAAAACTGGAGATTTAACCTATGTTCTCTAGTTGTCTGGTGTCATTGGTTGATCCTCTGGAGTTGACCCTTTAGACCTTTTGGCGGTATTTCTGTGTTCTGTGTTGTTCAGGCATGCTAAAAGCATGGTCTGTTTGTGGAAGAGGGGTCCTTTGTCTCTGCATGTCCTTACAATGAACTTCCTTAATGGCTTATGACTGATGCCAGGCCAGGTATGTACGCTACACCATTAAAGATGTAAATCTACAGGTGTGTTTCCATCAACCTGCTTAAGGAGCATGAGCATTTAACGCCATCTAAATCAATATTAAATAAATAAATAAATACATAAATAAATACAGCTATGAAATAAATCCTGAAATTAATAAGTTAGGTTATAAATATATAAATAAATGTAAATATAAATGAATAAATAGCTATATAAATGAATAAATAAATGAATAACTGAATAAGTAAATAAATTTGCCTTTGGCTTTTGTGATTTTATTTACAGTATTTCAGGGACTTTTTTTTATAATTCCACATTTATTTATTTCCCAGCTCTTTTTATTTCCACCTGCTGTATTCAAATGAGAGGGCTTGGTTATCTCACAGATTAAGACCAAAGCAACAGCATCAGAACAGCAGTCAATCACACTGAACAAGATTAAAACCTGAGGGTGGCAGTAATGCA
Organism: Seriola dumerili; assembly: GCF_002260705.1. NCBI lineage: Eukaryota > Metazoa > Chordata > Actinopteri > Carangiformes > Carangidae > Seriola > Seriola dumerili. The sequence goes on from NW_019174404.1 coordinate 22,676,628, forward strand.
ACAACCAAAGAAGAGGAGGAAGAAGAAACAGTAGAAGAAGAAGCTCTAAAATTCTGGCAGATGAGTCATCTCTGTATGATGTTGGCTACTGTATGACTCTAAGGTCATTTTTAAAATAAAAAACAATTATTTATTTATTTGTATAGCTATTAATCTATTTATTGACTCACTTATATATTTATATTTACATTTATTTACTTTTTTTTATATTTATTACCTAACTTATTTATTTCAGGATTAATTTCATAGCAGTATTCATGTATTTACCTAACACTGATTAATCAATTGATTAATTGATCATTAAATGAAAGACAAAGCGGAGATGTGATTTCAGCTGTATTTGTAACATTATCACTCAGAGAGAAAGTTAGAAGAGAGTTATTTCGAACACCACCAAGTGAGTCACTGTGGCCGAGACAGACTGTCCTTCTTAGCCTCGTTTCCGATGACTTCTCTCTCTCCCTCCCTCTCTCCTGCTCTCTCTGCTCGGTGAGTCTTATGTTTAGTTATTCCTCTGCCCCCTTGAGTAATAATGATACATGTAATGAAAGTAGTTTATTTGCTATAATGGAGGCGAGGCTCAGTGTATTGGAAGCGCTTCTCCTCTTCCCTGAAGTTCCCGAGCAGCTGGGAAACCAGAGTGGCTCAGTAAACTGTGACTCGGCACACCGCTGACCAGTAGTGGATATATCATCAGTCAGTCAGTCAGTCAGTCAGTAAGTTAGTGACATCCATGATAATAGTGCTTGCCCCGCTATTACGGTCCAGCCAAAAATGTATACAGTCACATGGGGTCATTTTTCAGACTATTGAATAGAGCAATACTTTGTAAAAGTGAAATGGAAAAACTTTTTTCGTATTCAAGTCATGGCGCCCCATGTTTAATTAGAATGATGTCGAGAGAGGAGAAGACCCAGCTTTAGTCATATAACATCACTCAGTGGAAACACAAAACATTCAACTTTGTCTTGTTGACTTTTCTCAAAAAAAAATATGTTATTTTGCGCAAAAGTGCAATGGAAACCCGGCTACAGTGTGATGACTGTGGGCCTTAAACACAAAACCACCACCACCTTCACACTCCCACTGTGTCTCTCTCCTCCGTCTGTCTGTCTAACGATCAGTCCACAACCCTTCAAATCAGCAGACATGAATTAAAAAGCTATCCCAACACTGCAGAATCCAGATGGTCTCTTATTGTGTGTTTGGAATAGTTGGGCTTAAACAGTGATTGCTGTTTGTCTACCCCAAAGTGCAGGATTAAACTACAGGATCAACCAGGGTGCCATTCTGGCACAGCCCGAGGCTTTTATCATTGTGCCACTTGTCCCGCTTCATTAGTGGCTGCCAATTCACACACTGTGCCAGTGACTGCAGAGCTTTTATGGCCTGCTAAACACATTCTGGAAAATATATTAACAGGCAACAGGGATGACACTCATCACCGAGGCCTCTGAACAGAATAAAGAGCAAGCTTGAGGGTTTTTTTATTCATTATGTGTGTTGGTGTAATGTGATTTAGTTTCAGAAAAATGACAAAAACAGAAATTTCAAACACATTATCAGACTGTCTGGGTGTTACCTTTGTTTAGCAGAATTTGCACCAACTGCAGAACAGTGACAGTTTTTCATCCTGATTTTCTCCCTGGTGGCAAAACACTGTTTTCTGGCTCCAAGACAACAAAACAGTAAAACCAAACCCCTGCAGGTGCAACTCCGGGGTGGTGGGGTGGCTTTGAAGCAGTGGCAAATGTTAGAACTGCAGGTCATGTGACACCCACTGATCCAGACTTGTAACTAATTCTAGTAACATGACTGTAGGTTAGCTGGTCTGTTAGTTGGTCCACCTCTTTGATCCATGTCCTCAACAACCTAATGGATGGTTTGCTGTACACTTTGGTAAAAATATTGAAACTCTCTCTCAATCTAATGGATTAGAAAAAAACTTACTTGCTGACCCCTGATTTAAAGGAAATTTCCTTGAGCTTCACACAATGCAGCATTTATTCTCTAAATCCACAATTTGAAGAATTTGGTCCAGTCTGTTTCCAAAGGGACTCTGTCTGACAGTCTGGTATATTTCTGGGGTCAGTGTGTGGGCAGTAAGTGTGGCTCAGCTGTTGTCTAAAATGGAGGAGCCTTAACTACTTCTATATACTTATAGCATTTGCACAGGGTGAGCAGTTTGTATTGTAACCAATGGGTAAACCAAAACTCCTCTCAGGAAGCTAGGAGTGATGTCATGTTCTAGAGTACAGGAAATTATAAAGAGTGTAAAAAGCAGAGAGGCCTGGACTGAATGCAGAAAAACAGCCTTGTTCTGTCAGTGTGGAGTTTGCTTACTGTGACACTTTCATTTATAAACAGAGGTAAAAAAAAAAAAAAAAACAAGACTGACAGAATAACAGCAGCAGTGCTGGTCCAGCTGTTCTCCTCTAACACTTGTACGGCTGCTGTACGGTGAGTGTTCTGACAGCACACTGCAGCAGTGTGGGTCTATGTGGCCTCTGGGCAGTGGCACTTTTATGAGCGAGTGTCCTCTGTGATGTAAATGATGGCATCTGTGCTGTGACAAACTGGATTACATATTGCTTATGCTGTGATGAAACAGCATAATGAGTAAAGGTGTGCCAGCACAATATATTCCAGCAACAAGGAGCAAATACATCTGGAGGCCGTCCAAGTCGACAATACTGCACAGTGAGCACAAAGTGTTCGCTGACAGCAGCTGACTGGGACACACTGAGGATAACAGCACCTTCCTCTCGCTGTCATTCTCCTCACAGTGTTACTACACACAATCCAAGGATTAGAAACCCAACATTTCCCACTCGCATCAACAGTGTAGCTCCCATTGTTTTGGCTCTAAATCAAATAATTAAAAATGTATAGAACAAATGTAAATGTAGTATGAACGTTTCCTGTCTGAATACAACAGTATGAATATTTCACAGAAAGATCCATACACAGGTGTTTGTGTCAAACCAAACATCAACATTCGGGACTGAAAAATGAAGCCGAAAACCTGCAGTTCCGCTAATGACCACTAGAGTCTGGCTCCAACAGTGAGGCAGTCTCCATAGACTCCCATGTTAAAATGTCCAAATTTACAGCAGAAATAAACATGTTTACAGCCTGGTACAAAAACTGTTTTTGTCTCTACAGCTAATTTCCTTCTTCATGACAACTGTTTATATAACTCACCTGTTTACATTTTATTAAGACTTAAAGTTATGTATAATTGAGGGCGTGGCCTCTTTGAGTGACAGGTGGGTGAGTGTATGCTTGCCACAAACCGTCATGTACTGAAGTCTCAGCTCCACACATGCCCCTCCTCTTTGTCCATTTTTGGATTAGCTGGGAGTTAGGGGCGGAGTCAGAGACTCATCTTTATCTACAGTCTATGAACCAAACTAACAAATGCTGTATCTACTATAATTGCTTTGTTGAACAAGTTTTTGGTGTTGTACATCTAATGAGACAAAATAAAAAATCTGTTCCATTTGCATTAACAACTGTTTTTCTATTTTTTTAATATGTTCAGATTAAGAAAAGGCAAAACGGAGAAGGAGAAAACAAATGAAAAAATAGTTCTAGATTTGAGTGTGTTGTTCCTGGACACAGTCAGCGTGTGGGCTTTGATACAGTGTGGGATTGTATGTAAGAGCTAATCACAGCTGGAAAAACGGCTCCAGCAAAAAACCTGTAAAAAAAACTAGCTGAACATAAATACATTTTTATATTTAGAGTTTATACACCACTTTCTAACACGGCTCCCAGCTGGTTTATAAGTTGCAACTAATGGCTTTAATAATGATGATAAAACATTTACCAGTTCTTCATAGATCAGTTCTGAGCATTTAACAAGAACAACTTTTGGGTTGTGACCTTTCAGTGCCTGTAGTGGAGCGAGCAAGGGGCCAGAGAGTGCAGCTGCCCTGGGGCCACAGTTCTTCACAGGCTCACCAGTCTGTCCTACTTAAAATGCTTTTTGTTGTTTTTGTTGAATATTGTGAATATTTCAAATAAAATTTGTGTGTTTTGAATATGGTAAAAATAGAGACTTAGATGCAGAGCAGAGACAAGCCCCCACCACCCCACCTTGGTTTGTGCAGCTAAAAGCACCAGCAGAGGCACTGTGACCTGTTTGTCATCATTACCAATGTTAATCTCTCTCTCTCTCTGTCTCTGTATGTCCCAAAGAGCACCAGGACGAATGCCAGTGGGCCACTGCATTAATGGCTCGGTGGACTGTCAAAAAAATACTTAAAGTTTTCACCGTCCCTGTCTGTGTCTTTACTGACCCTCTCGTGTGCCTGTTATCTGAGGTGCACTAGATAGCGTGCTACATGCAGCTTTGGACAGTTGATGACAAACAACTTGAAAACTGGAAATGCTGTGGTCCTGAAAACACAGGGACCTAGGTACAGTGTGTCAGGAGTCGGGCTAGTTTTCCAACTTCAACACTGGACTGACTGAATTGGTTTGATACTATTGAGGATCGAATGATGCCTTGTCATTCGATTCCAAATTTCAATATCTAAGGAGTAAATCTCTTCAGCGTCCGTGAGCCAATCAGCATGCAGCATGCTTGGACTAATGTTGTAGTAAATTTTCAATAAAATATACTATGCATTATAAATATACTGAATGTTAAACTTACATAATCCAACGGAATAGCTATACTCACGACTGAGGTTAGATTTGTATGTGAAACAGCCTTTACTGAAGTAGGATTGCTATAGAGTGGAACCTGGAGGGAATGATGTTTAAAAAAAAATGGTCTGAAGGGCCTGGAAGCAGTGTTGGTGGAGGAGCAGCCGTAGCGAGGCCCAGGTTGAGGATAGACGAGAGCCTTAGGTTTAGGGTAGAGGGGAGGATTTTGGATCCCTGGCCCTACTACAATGCCTTTGCACAGGAGACTTGGTCAGGCTGGACGAGGGGCTTTTGGACACCTTGTCCTGCTACACTACCCTAGCAGACCTGGTTTGGGGAGGGTCCGCACAGGGCTGAACACCATTGTTCCCAAGGCGGTGATAGGTTCAATTCAGAAAATAGGTGGAGAATCCACCTAAGAAAGAATTATATATGATTGTGCACATGCTCTCTGTCTTTAGTTTGGATCCAGATCTGATCTCGCTTTTGTTCTTGTGAAAGAATTAATTCTTCTTGTTCTTGTGAAAGATGACTCCGATCATCTCCAGTGACTTATTTTTTTAATCTTTTTTTGACTCCAGTAAGAGTGCAGTTTTGTTAAGTGTTGATGAAGAGGTCTAGACTTAGTTTGGAGGAAAAAAGGTCCAGGTCCGGGCTAGAGACTAAGATCTTATAATGATTGATGATTGGCTGTTTATTTACACAAACACATTCGAGTGAAGAGACCGAGCTTTAATATAAAACTAACCTATAATTTGCACTGTAATGTGTGTTGTAATTTTGTCTTTTTTTTTGTTAAAATGATTTGATGAAATCGGTATCGAAAAAAGTATCGTTTAGAAATAAAGGCACCAAGATGCCTGTTATGGCCCTGTTTCCGGTTGATTTCTATGCAAAGTAGGCTGAGGCTCCACTTCGGGATTGGTTGCTGTTACTCGGGGGGTCTGTCAACTGTCTGCAGCCACATTGCTGATTTGAGTGGCTAAGTCACCACGACGAAGCAGCTCAAGCCCCTTGGAAGACCAAGATTGAAAAGGCCAGTCCAGCCAGTTGCTCGGGGGCGGCTGAGTTACTTAATGTCCTTTGTAAACTTTGTGAAACCTTGAGAAAATGTATGAATAGTTTTCCGTGATTTGAGGTACCCGTTTGTATTGAAGGGATCTGGACTAGGTTTTAGCTTTAACCAGAACTGATTGCACCCAGACTTAAGCTAAGAATTGTGAGTGACACATAGGAACAGGGGTGCTGCTTCTCGTGTTTTCGTTCATTATGTGTGTAGAAAAGTTTTTGTTTCTCAGTTTTTTTGTGAAACTGCCAAGTTAAGTTTGAGTCCTTTTTTCATTGTATCATATCTTTGATTTGAGCAGCATCTGCTTGCCCTGTTCCCCCTGGGCCCTGTGTTTAGTTATCATCACATTTTGTTTACCTTTGTTATCCTCCTTACTACATAATAAATTTTGCTTAACCAATTCCAATGGCCGATGTTGCTTCCCTCCTCCCCAATTGTGAGCCCGGTTGTAACAGTGTCCAAAAAATAACTCAAATATAAAGAATCAGTATCGAAGTCAAAGTACCCATCCCAGCCCTAGTCAGGGGTCTAGAAAAGATGTAGAAACCTCTACATGAGGTTTATAGTACATGTTTCTTGTTTCTCTAAAGCTCTGGTGTTGTCATCAGTCAGTTATCTTGGGTGCTGCACCATGTTATTCAGAGACAGTAAACTGTTTCTCAAACATCAAAAGAGTGACATTCATACCAACAAGAGAACAGGAAGAGGCTTTGCTAAGAAGACAGGAATTAAACCCCTAAACAACAGAGAGCTTGGTTACACAAAAGACGGTGCACATACAGCTTTATGTCAAATGTCACATTTATATTCATAGCGCTGATCAATGCATGCTACTGTTCTGCAACTAAACTTTTCTTCTTAGAAGGTTTCTTGCTCTTGCACATTATTATCAGCGGTGGTGCAGGCTCTTGACAGTGTATACATTGTTGGGATTTCTGTGTGAACTCGCCAACACAGGGTAGAGACAAAGATTAAGAGCTAATGAAGCACCAGGTGCAGCTCTTTGATTGGCTGAGCAGTTGTGCCAACCTTGGTAAATCCATCCAAGTTCCCATCTGTTTATGTTGGTGATCCTCTTGTTCCACCAGATATCAGAGCAGGTAGCAAGGTGCTACTTGGAGATTTCACTCAGGAACAGAAGTGTGGAGAGTGTTGAGATATCCACTCCATCAGAAATGTTGTGAGGATTACAGCAAGAGTGAAAAGGGGAGAGGTCTGCAAAGTGAACAGCGGGAGAGGCTGGAGGAAGGACAGCAAGGCAGAGTAGTATCACTCAAGCACAGGTTAACTTTACTTTATATTAGGGCTGGGTATTGCCACTGATTTCCTGAATTGATTTCGATTCTGATTCACAAGGTCCCAATTTGATTCAATTGCCAATTCAAATCAATTCGATATCAATTCAGTCAGAGATATTTCATCCATCCATCCATCCATTTTCTACCGCTTATCCTCTAGTAGGGTCGCGGGGGGGCTGGAGCCTATCCCAGCATCCTTTCGGGCGAGAGGCGGGGTACACCCTGGACAGGTCGCCAGTCCATCGCAGGGCACACAGAGACAAACAACCATTCACTCTCACATTCATACCTATGGTCAATTTGGAGTAACCAATTAGCCTAGTCCCCATTTGCATGTCTTTGGACTGTGGGAGGAAGCCGGAGTACCCGGAGAGAACCCACACAAGCACGGGGAGAACATGCAAACTCCACACAGAAAGACCCCGCGTCCGAGCCGGGACTCGAACCCGGAACCTTCTTGCTGTGAGGCGACAGCGCTAATGAGATATTTCATTACGATATCAATTTTTCTTGGATATCGATGAGATTCTCAGAGAACTAATGCTGTAAAGTGTTCCTCTAACCTCGTGCATCATCAAAAACATTAATGCTCACATTATGAATGGACACAAAGTGGTTACATTAATGTACTTTCTATTTAACATGATCAACAGTTTAGACACATCTCAAGAAATAATAGATGTAATGTGCGTTGTTGCTGTACCCCAGTGCCCCGCTACACAGTATATGAACAGGTACACACAGCTTCTTCTTCACATCTTACATATAGCTTTGCTTTTGTCCAGCTCTTCACTGTCTACATAGTTTTTCAATTTGAAATGCAGCCACACATCTCTCTTACGACTTGCCGGTGCCTTTATTGGAACTTTGTCTGTTATGTTTTAGTCTCTCGCGTGCAGAGGTGTAGGGATGTTTGTCTACGTACCGGAGTCTTAGTCAAAGCTGATGTTGGACCCCAGAGCAGAGAACAAGAAACACACCAGCAATAACATGCAAGGGAGTTTATTGGGGAGAAGGCAATGGTGATAGTGAATGTGTAGGGGGAGTGGGTCTGGGGAATCCAGGTGGCTGGAGAGAACATGAGACAGGAGTATAGGGAACACTGGAAGCCAGAGGCAAGTGAGTAACACATGAAGGCTGTCTTCCATTCGTCACCCTCCTTGATGCGTACCAGATGGTAAGCGTTACGGAGATCCAGCTTGGAGAATATGGTGGCTTGATGAAGAGGACCAAAAGCAGCGTCCAACAGGGGAAGTGGGTACTTATTCTTAATGGTGATATTATTGAGCAGTCTGTCATCAGTGCATGGCCTGAGTGAATCATCCTTCTTTTTCACAAAAAAAAAAAAATCCCAGCCGCACAGGAGAGAAAGAGAGGCGGATAAGTCCTGCAGCCAAAGCACTGCTCCATGGCCTCTCTTTTGGGGTTTGAAAGATTAAAGAGTGGGAACTAGAACTAGAGGGATGTGCAGCACCATGGGGAGTTCTATAGTGCAGTAGTAGGGTCAGTGTGGGGGTAAGGTGAGGGCCCTCTCCTTACCAAAGCCTCGGCCAGGTCATGGTAAGTGACCGGAACTTTGGAGAAGCCCAGAGGAGGAGAGTGAAGGGCACCAGAAGGGGGACAGGCTGATCTCAGGCAGTTCGAGTGACAGTTAACACACATCCAATGGTGCGACTGCGTCTCCAGTCAATATGTGGGTTGTGGAGTCTGAGCCATGGTTCACTCAAAACCAGATGTGACTAGAGTAAAGGGAGCTGTCTGGTGGGCGGTTCAGGCCAGGTGACTCCCATCCAGGGCATCCACGTCTTTGGGTTTAGGGAGTAAGATGACTTGGATGTTACTCTGGGCTACCAAATTAGTGTCTATAAAACTGTCGTCAGCCCCAGAATCCACCAAGGCCCTCAGGGGCAGAGAGAGCTGATCAAACACCAGTGTGATATCTAGCTGGGTCCTGGCAGGAGTGCCATTGTTGGAGGCCTTGGTTTGGCTCAACAGGATGCCTCTGTTACCTGAAGAGCCTAGACTTTGAGTGGTGCATTGGGCTCATGTATGTCCTGGCAACCTGCAGTACAGAGAGAGACCCTCTCTGAACCTCCGTTGGCGCTCTGGCGTTGTCAACCGGGTCCTTCCCAGCAGCATAGGTTCCTCAGCAGGCGAGGAGGAGCAGAGGCTGATGGCTTGCTCAGACAGAGACTGAAATGGAAGGGGTCTGGTTGGTGGTTTGGGTGAGGGTACTGGGGTCTGCAGGCATCCAGCTTTCTCTCTATGTCTCCCTGATGCGATTGTCGAGTCTGGTAGCTATTGAAATGAGCCCATCTAGGGACTCTGTGTCGTCTTTAACAGCTAACTCATCCTTGATGTAATCTGCTAAACTATGTGAGAATACTCCCTGTAAAGAGATTTAATCCCAACAGCTCTTGGCGGCCAGGATGCTGAACTGTGTACCCTGTCGGAGCGAAAGCAAGTGATTAGCTGCCTCCTTGCCCCGAACTGGGTCAAAAACCTTCTTCAACCTTAACTGAACCATGAGTCTCGTTGGAGGTGGCCCATTGTGCGGCCTGACCTGAGAGGAGGCTCACGACAGAAGCAATTTTAACTCTCGTTCCTCTGCTGTGGCTTCAAATGGACTAAGGGGTTGTGGTGCAGTACCTTGTCCCTTTGTGCATGGAGCTGTGCCACCATAGTTCCGATGGAATTCACGGAATCAATCAAGTCCTCAAGTGTCTTTTTGTGCTGTCTGACCAGGTTCCCCTGCACGGTCAGGGCAGACTGTTCTGTTACGTTTTTGTCAACACTGATGTGGGACCCCAGAGCAATGGTGATGGTGAATGTGGAGGGTGAGTGGGTCCGAAGAATCCAGGTGGCTGTAGAGAACACAAGACAGGAGTATGGGGAACACTGGAAGCCAAAGGCAGGTGAGTAACACACTCTGGAAAACACGAGGGACAGCTGGAGACCAAAAGCAAGTGGGTGGTGCGGCGAGGCGACAGCGGTGTGTGGCAGGACAAGCAGCCCACAAATCAGGATTTCTTCTGGAGCACAGGAGAATGAAAGTTACTACAGACAAAATCACTGAGAATATCACAATATAACTCCTTAGTCACAAAAACTAATCAGAGCGGCCGAGAGAGTACTACCACTGTGAAGAGCGGACAATCCGGCGATGAATGGATGGATGGCCAGGGTAGATACTACAGGTGATGAGTAATAGATTGCAGGTGTGGTTGTGAACTGTCGGGGAAGCACACAGCCACACACACACACACACACAGCCACACATGCACGCACGCACGCACGCACACACACACACACCGGGAGATTTAATCACCAGTAAACTTGCAACTTCAAACTGAAGCTAAAACAGTCTGTCAATACCCAGCAAGATCATTTGCCTCATTCAAATAACAGATCAATAATTGCATTGCAGTTGTTAGGACTTTAGAAACAGGCACAGCTAACACACACTACCCTGAAAAGTCACCACACATACACACGCGCGTACACACACACACACACACACACACACACACACAAACCTTCATATGTTCCTTCAGTTGTTGAGAAGTTTAAAATGTCACCTGTAAATGGCAAATCAGGTTGGGACCAGACATTTCCAAAAACACAGCAAGTACATCTTTATCGCTGCCCTTTTCCAATTATCACACTACTGCAGGGCTCTCAGGTTATTCTGGAGGACAGGTATAAAACTGAAACACAAGTACAGTTGTTTGTCTCAGGGCAGTGGAGCTTTGCAAAATGTGATAAACTGACAAAAAATCAATGTCAGTCCTGTAGACTTCTGATCTACATTCTGGTTATGTTCCATCCAGGTTTAAAGGGCCAGTTCCACATTTTAGAAAATTAGCTTATTGGCTAGCAACTGCAAAATCTTTAATAAGGACCTCTTTAATAAATCAGTGTGAAGTAGCTTTCAAATAGTGTGATGATTACTACAAACTGATGAATTTTGTTGCCCTTGTTGTCTTTTAGTCATGCTGGGCATTCACTTTATGATATGAGCTTCTTTTTTTTCTGAGCTGTATGACTCATTTTAGAGTCGGATCGAATTTCAGTTTTGTCGTGTGTCGTTTGTCGTGCAGTGTACAGGATCGCCGAGTGATCGCGCAGTTGAAGCAGAGCCACGACTTGATTCTCCAAACTCACTGCCCTTTTTCTCAGTGTGCAAAGTGGCAAACAGAGTGAAACTAAAACCAGGACATGGAGACATGACACATGATATGGACAGAAAATGTGAAGGCCAGGCTGGTTGAGCTGTAGCAACGGCTCACCTGCCTGTTCGATGTTTCCTTGTCCTCCTATAACCGCTGATATGCCAGAGAGAAATGTTGGCAGGAAACAGCTGCCGATCTTCAGGTATTTTTGTTGTGATTTAGCTGCTAGTTGCTTAGTTTGTTCACCCTGATGACTAGTGTGTGTGTGTGTGTGTGTGTGTGTGAGAGAGAGGGACAGGGAGCGAGAGAGCGATAATATGATCTTTGTTTGGTAGTCAGAACAAAATTCCACCTGATTGGAGGATCTTTCTACAGGGTCTGAGGGCATGCTTCACATGTACAGTGTGAGCACATAAATTGGGAGCTTTATTCGGACAGTATGAGCTGGAATTTGTCAAGGTAATTAAATTGTACAGTGTGCTCAGCTTGACATGGCTCATGGATGGCAGTGTTGATCAACCCATCATATGGTTTTAATAAAATACTGTATCCATGTCATTTGCAAGTCCTTGGTCACTTTTTTTGATCCTCTAACATTGATTTGGTGCCTGCACTACAGCTGAACTATCCAGTGAAATATAACAAGACTAGGTCTAAACTATATGTCTGGACCCCCAATGGTCAAATCCTGATTTTATAACAGTGATGTCATCTGACAAAATCATCACACACATAAATGAAAGACAAAGACTTGGTTGTGATTACAGCTGTATTTACTGTAACATGATCATGACAGACTGTTTCTTATTTAGTCTCTCACACAAAGCACAGCCTCCGTCTGGATCCACTATAGTTTAGTCTTTATTTACTTCGACTCCAGAACATAACAGAATTTTATTAGAGGCAGGTCTTTTTGTCTAACTCCCTCTGTTCGATATGTAGAGTTGGTCATAGTACGAAGCCTCATTTTCAATCGCCTCCATCTGTCTTGTACTGCATTATGTGTTAATACAAACCCAACACTTCCTGTAATCATTTCACATTAAAAGCCCTCTAACGTTTCAGTGGGCAGAAACCATTTCTTTCTTTTATTGCTGTGCTGCAATAAGAGTAATTTATCATTTCCATTTGCTAGTGTTTCTGTTGTTTACATGCTATTCAGACACACAAGCTTCTTTAGCAGTTAGCAACGACATCTCTCTCTCTCCTTCTCTCTCTCTGCTCGGTGTGTCTTATTTTTAATTATTCCTCTGCCTCCTTTAGTGATAATGATACATGGAATNAGTGTTGATCAACCCATCATATGGTTTTAATAAAATACTGTATCCATGTCATTTGCAAGTCCTTGGTCACTTTTTTTGATCCTCTAACATTGATTTGGTGCCTGCACTACAGCTGAACTATCCAGTGAAATATAACAAGACTAGGTCTAAACTATATGTCTGGACCCCCAATGGTCAAATCCTGATTTTATAACAGTGATGTCATCTGACAAAATCATCACACACATAAATGAAAGACAAAGACTTGGTTGTGATTACAGCTGTATTTACTGTAACATGATCATGACAGACTGTTTCTTATTTAGTCTCTCACACAAAGCACAGCCTCCGTCTGGATCCACTATAGTTTAGTCTTTATTTACTTCGACTCCAGAACATAACAGAATTTTATTAGAGGCAGGTCTTTTTGTCTAACTCCCTCTGTTCGATATGTAGAGTTGGTCATAGTACGAAGCCTCATTTTCAATCGCCTCCATCTGTCTTGTACTGCATTATGTGTTAATACAAACCCAACACTTCCTGTAATCATTTCACATTAAAAGCCCTCTAACGTTTCAGTGGGCAGAAACCATTTCTTTCTTTTATTGCTGTGCTGCAATAAGAGTAATTTATCATTTCCATTTGCTAGTGTTTCTGTTGTTTACATGCTATTCAGACACACAAGCTTCTTTAGCAGTTAGCAACGACATCTCTCTCTCTCCTTCTCTCTCTCTGCTCGGTGTGTCTTATTTTTAATTATTCCTCTGCCTCCTTTAGTGATAATGATACATGGAATGAAAGTAATTTATTTGCTGTAATGGAGGCGAGTCTCAGTGTATTGGAAGTGCTCCTCCTATTCCCTGCAGGTCCCGAGCAGCTGAGAAACCAGAGCGGCTTGGTTGACTGCCTGTAACAAGACCCTGAACCCCTGGTCAGCATCCAAACACCTGAACCAGGTTTATACCCAGTCTGGTTGAAGTCTCTAAATCTAGAGACAGTGAGCTAAGTTGGCAAAACTACACTTCCCTGATAGAACCTGTTTGATCCAGAAACTGACCAGTGGTGGAAATATGATCAGTCAGTCAGTCAGTCAGTCTGAACCTGCTGTTGTGGTCCAGCAAAAAATGTGGATCAGACATTCATGCTCCCCACAGGATGAATTGCATTAAATTTGGTGATTCTCTGACTTTTCACATGGTGCTTTATCAGATCAGCCTGCAAAGATAAATCCCCTCAGACTCACCTGTACTTGTACGCTAGCTTGCATGCTTGTGCTATTGCCATGATTCTGTTGGGACATCTAGAGCCTATTTCAAACTTTTTCCCTCTCCAAAGAGCTGTGTGCTTGTGCCGTCTCATCAGGAAGAGCTCACCTCAAACATATATGCTGCATTTTTTTTTTTTTTTTTTTTCAATCCCCTTTCCTTCTCTTGTCAGTCAGTGTGACATCTGTGACACGTTCCCACCAGCTGTGGGCTCTGAGGACGGACCTGACAGTCTCACACTGGTCCACAAATAAATGCCTCCACAGCAAGATTGAAATTTTGCAGCTATGAATATTTATGACAGCTGGGGGATAATTGCTAATGATTTTGATGACTCCATGACTTTAACCTTGTTCCATCCTCAGGTCAAAATTTCCCCTTGATTAACTCAGTGTTGTAGCTTGAAAACTAACAGAAGTGCCCTGAATATTCATGTTCTCCAGGGTATTACTCCTAATGTTTTTAGTGATGGTTCAACATTTCTTGGAGGCAAAAGTATCTACCTGATTTTAGCACACTCTAGAGGATGACCCTTTCCTACTTTGCTATCAGCTCACTTCTAGCACCACCCTCAGTTAAAAAAACCCAATCAATGACATTTTCCACCTTCCTGTGGACGGATGTCCAAATACTTCCTTCATATATTGTATATACAGGACAATGCAGTTGTTATTGGTTCCACAACCGTATTCGTGTGCCTTTAATTACATATTTCTGTGTAGCTCTCAGTTATCTGTCTGTTTCAGCCATGGTCGTGTCATTTGCCAGTGTGAGATTGCTAGATTATGTACCCCTTGTCACAGACAGGCCATCTGGTACAACACTGTGATATATTGTACTGCACAGCACCTTTCTCAAGGGAGGACTAAATGACATTATACAATCAATTACAAGAGACAAGTGTTCATGGAAGTAGAGTAAAAGTTGATGAACTCCATGTTGAGTTCAGGTGATGAAACAAGGTCACGTCACTTTATAGATCGTCTTTATAACATGTAACGTGCTGCTGTGTAGAGCCACAGAGCTCCGCTGTGTCCAAATACACATCATCGGGCCACACTGCTGCACGGAGTGACATCTTCCTTCATTACCACGAACCAGGCCAGGAATTTGGTCATTTTATGGGCGAGGCCATTTGGCCTTCGTGAACCAAAAATTTGTAGGGCACAAAGGCAATTAAGTGATTTGATGCCTCAATAAATAACTTGACTTTCTGATAAGAAAAAAATAAGAAAATAATACAAATGACATGAAAATAATAAATTATTTACTTTTTAATATAAAAAAGACATATCTTAAAATGTAGTCTGTTATTATGTATCAATTTAGAATCTATAAATAGCTTATGTAAATATATTTAATTTCAGAGAAACTTATCACGTTCAGCAGATGAATTTAAGAACAGTTCAAGTGTCAAATAATGTTGCACAGAAAAGTTATTAAAAGTTGAATATTATATCTATAGTTTCTGTCATTTTCGTGGGCGTGACTGTGTCCCATTGACAGAAACTGAAGCTTGTCAAGCTGTCCTTGACTCAGCTTCTACTGCTCTGAGATCAGTTATGATATTGCAGCATTATACCCATGTGCAGACGTGTGGAAACTAACATTAACAGGGCAGCAGTAGCTAGTAAACTAGCAAATGAGATCTGCTGTAAGTTTGAGAAGTTTGAGACTGACAGGAGTAGAGCAGCTCCTTTCAGGAATATATCAGTACGTAGGTTGTTTGCATAGAGAGAGAGAGAGATAGAGAGAGAGAGCGGAGATGCTGGCAACAGGAGCAAGGAGTTAGCTATAGTTAGAAATTATCAGTGTAGTATATACACGCAACCAATCCAAGCTGCAAGGACTGCTGCAGTGACGCTTTTAAAAGGAACCTCAACATTTTGACAGTAGCATGTGCACAAAGGCCACCAACAAGTACAGCAATCCGCAGTGCACCGTTTTGCTTGCTTCAGCCCATTGCCATCATTTAGCTAAAACACATTCTTCCTTAGACAAGTATTCAGCGATGTGTGTTGGTGAAATCAAATTGTGATCTTCCTGCTGGTGGCTGTGTGCAGGTCATACTACTATCAGGATGTCTTCACACTGAAACACACAGAAGGAGCTTTACAGTATAGGTGTGCAAAAAGGATATCTCACAGTATCTATAGGAGGAATGATTACAGCCAGCAACCAGTCTCTCAGCATGTGTACAGCATGTGAGCGATATCATAAGAAAAACCTTTATGGTGCTGTATACATCACTTCTGTCAAACCGAGAAGTCTGGGAGTCTTAATCTTTACATGACTCTACCTGCTGTAAATAAACTGCATTATGTGTTGCTGACAAACTGTTTTCATCAGTACACGGAGGAGCAGTGGTTGGTTTCTCACAGACAGTAAGTAATGGGTAGATTTAATGTCCCACTCTGCTGAGGAGGAGTCATTTTTTGGCTGTTATGTGCCATATGCTCCTCAGTGAAGGTGTGCAATTAGGCAAGTCTAAATCATAGTAACAAGGACGCTCCATCAATTATTTGGCATAATGTTGTTTTCTGTAGCCTGCACAGTCAGTAAAGAAGAATCCTCACTAACTCGGTTCTGTGCTTCATGTTTCCCAACCTGTGATGTGTCATATAAAAAGTGAGGAAGACATTTTATCTTTTATAAAATGAATCATTATAATATATGATATAAAAAAACAGTGATGATTTTAGCATTTGTTCATTTTGAGGAATAATATCTAGTTGTGTGGGATAAGCTGAAGCTAAGCTAAGGCAGTTTAAAATCACTCCCTCTTTATGGTGCACTGTAAGCTGTGTAAGCTGCAGGTCTCACACCTAACAACTTTTCAGTCGATTTGACTGTCGCAGACAGAACAAGCTAACACTGAAGAACCGAAACTGGCAGTTCCTTTAGTGACCACTGGAGTCTGGCTCCAACAGTGAGTCAATCCCCATAGACTCCCATGTTAAAATGTCCAGCTTTACAGCAGAAATAAACATGTTTACAGCCTGGTACAGAAACTGTTTTGGGCTCTAGAGCTAATTTCCTCCTTCATGACAACTGTTTATATAACTCACCTGTTCATATTTTATTAAGGCTTAAAGTTATGGAGAATTGAGAGTGTGGCCTGTTTGAGTGACAGTTGGGTGAGCCTATGCTAGCCACAAACCGACATCCAACAAACTTTCTGCTCCACACGCCCCTCCTCTTTTACCATTTTTGGATGAGCTGGGAGTTAGGGGCAGAATCAGACACTGCCAAGATGGCGACAGTTGAGCAGCTCGCTCCTAGCTTCAAAACCGCTCTTCAGAAACCTGTGGGTGACGTCACAGAGGCTACGACGATCTTTATTTACAGAATATGTCCTGGATACAAAGGAATTGATTAAAAGTGTTGAAGACGACTCAGTGCCTTGGACAGTGCAGTACATGGGCCGATTGAAGCCGTTGGCATCACAATGTTATTACTGACTCCTGGACACATCTCCATTCATCTGGCCTGGTTTTGAAATGGGTAAAATATTGTTGCATGGACTGGTAGTGTTAACCAACACACTTCGATTTTTTTATGTTGCAAAGTGTTAGCATTAGCTCTGTAAGCAGAGCAAGTCCCACCTGATTCTAAAATGTCTCAGAGAGACTCCATATTACACTGAAGAGGTGGTTGCCCCCGTGTGAATGTGCTGTGCAGCAGTGAAAGTAGTTCACTTAGATGTAAAGGTCATCACCCAGGCTTGTTGACCACTGTGCTTCTGAGAGTCTGCTGCAGCACCTCTCCTCAGTTGGCACCGTGCCTCCGTTTTCTCCAGCATGTTTTGGTTCATGTCCAGGTGTCACTGCTGCGGCGACATGTCGAGACGAGTCTTTGACCTTCAGCCAATTGCTCAGTGTGTAGATCGGACAGATGAACTGGTTAAAGCTCACCCCCTGTGCACCCACAAAAAACATATGTTCACACACTTCATGATCAATCTTGTGTGTTCTGAACTGCATCCGCCAACGGCTTATATTCATGTGAGGGGGTTAAATGCTGCTGTGCAATGACGGTAATGGCTCCGCAGTAGGAAAAACTTAAACTCTAACAGCAGTAACACCATTAGAAGTTGGTGTTCACACTTGTCATTAGCTTTAAGTGCTGGAACAATAGCTCCACTATCTACCAGAACATCTGCAGTACCATTAACCTCACTGTAAAAAAGCTGAAGTGTTGCTGCCTGTTATTGTTTCATTAAAAGATACTGTGCTCCCTCCTTGTTGTCAGGGATTATGTTGCATCATCTGTTTGGGACCAGAAGACTTGGTTTCTGTGTAAACCCATTATTTTATCTTTTTGCATTTGCATTTGCACATTTTTTCTATTTGTTTACTGTTTATTTATGATTATTATCCAATCAGCAACAGATATTTTCTAGGCTGCAGCAATGTACTGTCCAAAATTAGTGACATTACTGTGAGCTGTTGTTACACGTGTGATAGCTTCTATTTTTATCATGAGACCTGGTTAGAGGAGGAGAGTGAGGGGGTGAGAGCCAGTGTGGGCCTGACCGGTGTGTACAGTGGTTAGCAGAGAGAACTTTGAGGTCCTTGATGTTAGTGTATCTTTCCACTCCTCTACATTTATCTGACAGCTCTAGTTACCAGTTATTGTTGAGATGCGGCTTTTGACAGTGATGGATATAACAAGCTTTCTTGTGTCAGACGTCTTACAAAGAGCGTGAATGTGGTCAGGGTCACAGTTTCACCAATCAGTGATTTTTCCTTCTAAACTTCTCACATGTTTTCATTATTCCTCGGCGGCGACAGACAGACATATTGTTTTCAGGTTGTCCGTCCATCCGTCAAATTGTCGTAGACACGATATCTCAATAACACCTTGAAAGAACATCTTCAACTCTGGCACAAACATTCACCTGGACTCAAGCATGATGTCAATAGAATTTGGTGATCAAAGGATAATTTTTAGCCATTACTCAAAACTTCACACAGCAACATTTCATACAAACGGTTCATATTTTATGACTCTGGATGAACAGGGATGTAAACTGAAACTAGTCTGAGTGGAGGAGGCAGACAATCACGAGGAGGTGATTCTAGTTTCGATAAATAATGAAAGAACAAGTCCACAAACTGAAAGAGATTTTTCTTCTTTCCTCTGTCATTAATCACCTGACGACCCCTCACATTTATCTGTGTCCCTGTTTATAAAACTGTATAGAAAGTAGATCAGAGCAGCTCCACCTGCAGCAGCTACAACAGTATCATGCTGCTGACACACTGATGCTGCAGTATTAATTATTATTAATCATCTAATGATGTCATATATAATCATATATCAGACTTTTTCTGTAATACTTTAACTACATTTTGATTCTAAGATTAATGTACTTTGACTTCAGTGGGATTTTTTATGCAGGACTGTTATTTTTACTTTGCTGTATTTGTACTTTTACTGAAGTAAAGGGTGTGAATACATCATGATCCTCATCCTCAACCTCCTCACTGCTCATTTTCCTCCCACAGTCCTCCTCAAACTCTCTCATGTAACTGAAATCCCAGGCTGGATTTCCTTTAATGGGTCAAAAAAAAAAAAAAAAAATCCTGAGCTCTGTCTCAGAGAATCTGTCATCACTTCATTTATCTGCAGCCTCCATCCCTCAGAAGACCTCTCTCTCTCTCTCTCTCTCTCTCTCTCTCTCTCTCTCTCACACACACACACACACACACACACACTATTCCTGCAGGCCTTCTTGTGGCTTTACACTGTGATTTTGTGGCAGATTGATCTTTTTAATTTGAATGTTTTACATCTTCAGTTATTCACACACTGATGATTCTGGTGTTTAAACCCAGTATCCTGAACTCACATCTGAACCTGACTCAGATCCCAGTTCCCTCTGTCCCACTGAGAGACAGACTGACCATGAGACAGAGAGGCTGGACTGGCTGTTTGTTATGGGCGTCTACCTTCACCTTCAGTGCCTTCACAGCTGTCCTAGAAACAGACAGTGAACTGTTGTCTAATAGTAAATGACATGTGAATGACCTGTGTGCAGACTTTCCCTGAATGAGAGAATACAGACTAAATGAATTGTCTTTTCTCTGTAGCTTTAAATTAGTTTGTTCAGCTGTGAAGTGATGTCAACCAAGAAAAGCCACGGTGCCCTTCTTCTTCTCCTCTTCTAAAAAGACTCGGTCTACACCTTGTACATGTCTGGACCTCTGGTCAAATCCCGATTTTATAACTGTGACATCGTCTGACAAAATCACCAAACAGGTAAATTAAAGACAAATACTGAGCTGTGATTTCAGCTGTATTTTTTTAGGCTTTTGCCTTTATTACACTGATAGAGAGAGAGAGAGAGAGAGAGAGAGAGAGAGAAAGAAGATGCAGCAAAGCGTTCAGTCTGTACTCAGTCCTGGGCCGTGGGGGCAACGGACTAAGTACCAAGTGTAGACCTAAACCCTGGTCTGCATCCATACACGGTCCAGACCTGAACCAGGTTTATACCCAGTCTGGATGAAAAATAATGTGGAGACAATGCTATAAATTAACAACGCTGGGGTCAAGGACACTTAAAAACAAGCTGTGGACAACATGCTCTACCTCCTGAGTCACAGCATAACATAAACTTAATGATAAATAAATGGAGTAAATGGACTGTAATAGCGGTTCAAAACATTTATTACCATGTGACCCCGTAATCTGAAACATCTCATGTCTATAAATTGTGTGAATGAAGATTATTTTAATTAGAAAAGCCTGAAAACTAAATATAATTTTGTGAATCAGAGCTGATGTTTAGTCTTATTTCCTCCCTGGGAGATAATCATCTGACCCCCTGCAAAGGTCCTGACCCAGAAGTTGTCAGTCACTGGACCTATTGTGGTCCTGCAACAAAATAACTGTTTGCCATCGTCACTTAAAGCTTTGTTGGTCTTCTCTACCTTCCCCACTGTCATCATAAAACACCTCTGACTGCAGTAACCTGCCCAGCCCTGTTTTGACCTCCCTATTACAACAAGGTTTATGTCTCCATCTCCCCAGTGGGACTTTTAAAAGATGCTGTGAGGCTAAATGATGCTCTTATGTGGCAGCCCTGCTGCTGACTGACAGGTATACACGGCTCCACAGCTGCTGCTGCTCAGCGCTCAGAGCCAGGACAGATGTATCCAGCCCATTGGGTGGTGTAAAGTGAATGACACCAACCATCTGTCT
The DNA here is from genome assembly GCF_002260705.1 of Seriola dumerili. NCBI lineage: Eukaryota > Metazoa > Chordata > Actinopteri > Carangiformes > Carangidae > Seriola > Seriola dumerili. The sequence goes on from NW_019174404.1 coordinate 22,697,556, forward strand.
GTGACTTCATCAGGTACACGTGCTCCGGTCTCAGCTGATCTAGGATAAGTTCTTACAAGGACGGGCTACCTGTTATGGGGATAACGTCCCTGTAACATTTAGCTTATGGCAACCATTGCTTCTTTCACAGACAAGGTATTTATGTGGAAATACATCTGCCTTGTTCAACCTTAGTTAGTGCTAGTTTTATGGATACACTGCTAATTTCCACAGGCTTTGTTTTTCTGCTGAGCTAAGCTAAATGTATTTCACACCCAAGTGGACACACTGAGAGGAACCTGGGGTCCACTTTCTAATAACCCGCCCTCTACACAGGTTTATGTTACAATGGCTTCATCAATGGTTAATAAATCATTTATTAATGATGATTTTAGTTAAATGTTTATGTCAGTATATGCTAACCAGCTCACAATGACGACATTAGCATGCTGAGGTTTAGAAGTTGTTCTTGTTGGATGGCCAAAAAAAACATTTCTAGCTTCATGAGACCAGGACAGAAGTTCTTATTATCAGTCCTGAGAATTTCTCCACTAATATATTCAATTGTCCTCTTATTAGCGTGTAATTATATTTTACATTTCTCCTTCAAAATCTTATTCTTTTTAAATGTGCTGTGTAAATTACTTTGACTTGACTTAAGCCCCTTTTCCTTTGGCATTCACTCTCGGGTCAAATAAGTAGACTTATCAGTTCCATCTCGTATCAGCAGTGATGTAAACACAACACCTGGGTCAACTCGCAGGTTTTCATCCGTTTTCTGTGTTGTGATTAAACACACCTGTCACCTTTCCAGCACAGTTTCTGTTAAACCAGAAACAAAGCGGCTACACCGCTCTCGGGGATGAAAGAGTGAGCTCCTGCCAAGAAATAAGTTTCAAAAACACACAATATCCGATTGAAGTGTCGTGTGTGTCTTACTCTCAGAGAGGCAAACTCGTCTGGCAGTGTAGAAGGAGTCAATCACGTGTTCATTTTTGTATAAATTGGGTAATAATAGTTCATCTATATGATGTCACAGTTTCACAGTATTTAGCCAACAGTACGTGTTTCCATCAGCAAATGTAAAGTTAATGAAATAGTCGTTAACGTGATAAATGAAGGGCTTTATTATTTAAAACTATGTGTCATGGACCAGAATAATCACCAGCTAAAGTGATTCTGTCTTACAAAGTTTGTAACCCAAAGGTTTTTGTCATTAATGACTTATAACTGATCTATAAAACTTTAATTAATGATTGATATAATCATTAATGAAATCAATTCTTAACTTATAAACCCTTTGTAAAGGCTGCCTCATCGTTAGTGTTAATCTTCTCACCTGAAAAACCTAGAAGCTGCATACACTTAAATACTGATGGTCACACAATTAATATTACACTACACTCAGTGAGCACTTTATTAGGAACAGCACACAGAACACTGGGTAGTTCCTCCTCCTTCCTTCTTCATGTCATGGATCCACCAGATGTTGAAACTTTCCTCTGAGACTCCATGTTGACATGATGCATCACATCATTTCATCCATGCTGCCAATCTCCTGTTCTACCACACCCCAAAGGTGTTCTTCTGGATCCAGGTTTGGAGACTGGGGGGGGGTGGAAGGTGGTAAACTGTGAAGCCATAGAAGGATGCTGCTAAAGCTTTCTTAGAGTGTATGTTTCCATCAGTATGAGTATGGTGTTGTGTGTTGCAGCTCACCGCCTGCTGAATCGGTATCATGTATTTATATTAGTTTTATTCATACATGAAGACATGAGAACATGTGCTGATGTGGATGTTTACATGCAAAACAATGAGGGACTGGAACGCGACTTCATTCTCTGATGGAGCCGAGTGACGCGGCGGTGACAGATTGCTCACGGTGCCATATTTGCGTTTGTCGGGAGCTTTAATGAAAAAGCACATTTTGATTTTCAATATGAAAGGCGATACGTTCAGCCTGTCAGGCAAATTGATGTGTGCAGTCAAGGGGATGCCTATACATTACATGTAAAGGATTGATGTCGCCGGAGGGGGAGGTGTGTGTGGGTGTGTGTGTGTGTGTGTGTGTGTGTAACGTGGGGTAAGCTGTGGACACACACTTGCCGTCCCTAGAGATGTGCGTCCAGCAGTGCTAAAAATCGGACTCAATAATAACCACAGACGAGCCTTTATTCAGCAAAGGAGAAAAGAGCAGAGCCCAGACAACATCATGAGAGGTCTGTCCAGCTATTCATACGGGTAAATGCAAAGATAATGTATCCAGATACAGATCGCAAGAGGTCCACGTCTACATGTGAGCCGAGCATGATTCCTCTGACTTGCTCCACCTCTTTCTTCTAAAGCCAAACTGCAACACAGCGCCCTGTGCAAAACCCCAAGACTACAAACCACTTGAGAGCAGCATTTATAGCAGCGCAGCTAACCCCCTCTCTGTCTGACTTCACCTCCAGCTGACATGGTCTAAAATCTTTTTTTCTTGACATTAGTGTTACCACATGTCTGTGTACATGAGTTGCTAGGCCTTTCTTGTTTTACTCCACTGACTAAATACATATCTTATGATGACATTTGAAAGACACATTCTAACGCCCACAGTTCACTGTCTCACCGGCAGAGGATGAATTATACATTAGAGAAGTAGGCAGATCACTCTCCTCACCTTCGGCTTTCAGTCCAGATCCCCCCTCAGTCTGAGAGAGGCTTCCACCACTCACATGTGTGCAGCCTTCAAGTTCAACTGCAAGTCAGATGAGTGAGAGTCAGTCTCATGTCAGTCCACTGCTACAGTCCTCCCTTTGGATTATTCAGATAATGTGAATGCTCTGGTGCTGGTGCACAGTCCTGTGATTCCTGTGGGACTCTGGGATCAGTCCCGGTGGGATGTCCAATCCTCAGAAGGGGGTGAGAAAAATTGTTCTCATCTTCATTATCTGACAGTTGCTGCAGTCATTTCAGCACAAGGTCAGGAAAAATCTTCTTTTTTTAAATTCTTGAAGTCAGTTCTCACTGATTGCAGTGATTTATACTGTATTTATATACCCAGGACCCATGAGGTATGTTTGAAGTGTTGATGATCAATGTGTCCTGCAAGTCATATTCAAAAACTAGAATCACCTCATCATGGGTGTCTGCCTCCGCCACTGAGACTAGCTTCAGCTTACATCCCTGTTTATCCAGAGTCATAGAAAATATCAACCATATGTGTGAAATGTTGCTGTGTGAAGCCTTGAGTTAAGGCTTGTGTTTTGTGAGGTCACATTGACCTTGACCTTTGACTTTTAACCACCAAAATCGAATCAGTTCATCCTTGTGTCCCAGTGGATATTTGTGCAAAATTTGAAGAAATTCCCTTAAGGCATTAGTGAGATATGGTGTTCACAAGGCCAAAATCATGTTTAATGAGGTCACTGTGACCTTGACCTTTGACCACCAAAAAATACTCATTTCATCCTGGAGTGCAAGTGGACATCTGTGTCAAATGTGAAGACGTGCCTTCAAGGCATTACGGAGATATCGTGTTCAGAAGGCAAGAACAGCATTTTCTGAGGTCACCATGACCTTGACCTTTGACCTTTGATCACTAAAATCCAATCAGTTCATCTGCTAGTCCAAGTGAATGTTTACTGAGATATCGCGTCCACGAGAATGGGACGGACGGACGTACGGATGGACACAAACAGTATGGCTCTGGCTCTGACTGCGGCGGGCGTGGAGGTATAACTAGTCATATTTAAAAATCATCTATACAGACTGGAATCAGCCACCATGTGTAAGTCTTCAAATTGTAGAATATAAACTCCCACCGCTTTCCCTAATCCTCTCACCCTCGGCTGACTGGCCCCATGGAGTGCTGGGAGTTTACTCAGAGGACCCGTCAAACCTGAGGGGCCAGTGTTGTGCCGAGCGAAATGTATACAAACATTATGAAAACCAGACCCTGGCTGTTTGGTCATCCAGCTGGCTGGTGTCATACAGCCTCTGAAACACTGAGCTGACAGGAACAGGCTGGTATGTGATGCTGAACAAGCTGAGGTGTGAACATGTCAGGCTTGGCAGCACACAACACACAGTGTGTCCTTGTCTTTCAATCAAGACCAGCTATTGATTCTTAAGACTATTGGTTCTCAAAACTGCTCTGTTCTGCTCTCCAGCGCTGAACACTTAAAAACTTAAACCTCTTGGGTCCATGAAATATTGACCGATGTCTGTCAGAGGTGAAGGTGGACAGGAGGTAGCCTGACTTTGATGTAGCGAGGTGCTTGTCAGACAGTGAGGGGTTTGCTGCCGCTGCCGCCTCCGTTTTTTTTTCAGTGTAAACACGGGGGAGTTCATGATGGTTGATGTGGCTTGTCGTGTAACCACGGCAACCACAGAGAATACAGTGAGGGAATCGATTCAGGAGCCAATTTTACTGTACCTGAGTTCCCCGAGTGAGTGACCTCTTCACCAGCAGAGGTCTATATAAAGAACTGGAGCAGTATCAGCTTCACAGCCTGATATATCTAAAGTATATAAAACTTTCTGGTGTTTAATTGTGTCACTTCGAAACGTTGCGTCTGTTTTAAGCTACAAACCTCTCTTTAGAGTCCATGATGAGGTGCTGCCGGGTGGATAGTGGATAACAGTAACCTGTGGTGAACAGGTGGGCGGGATCAGAGGTGGCTGGGAGCCTCCGCTGCAGCGTTGTGCTCTACTGCCAAAACAGAAAACAACGAGGCCAGTTTCTATGATGTCATCAGCGGGCGTTTTCACTTTCCAGTGACTTCATTACCTTATAGAGTGACTGGGCCCTTTATTTACATCGACCCCAGAAGGTAACAGGTCTTTATTATTTTTCTTAACAGGGCAGTAAGAGTATTTTCTCATTTGCTGTTGTTGTCATTTCTGTTGTTTACATGCTATTCAGATCTGCAAGTTTCCTTGACTTCTTGACCTTACGTTTAGTTATTCCTCTTCCTCCTTTAGCGCCAGCAGTTCATGTAGTTTATTTGCCATAATGGAGAGGAGGCTCAATGAACTGGAAGTGCTCTTCCGGCAGCTGGTTGACTGCCTGTGACAACAGGCGTAGCCCTAACACCACGGCTCACACCACTGTTGTGCCAACACATTTATGAAAATGAAATATGACAATGACAATAGCCTATTATTATGGTGACAGCACATTGCACTTTGAGAGTGTTTTCTATGAAATAGTGACATTTATAAATAAGTGCTTCAGTGCCACTATCCAGGTTTATACCAAACATCTGCCTTCACCATATTATCACATGAGTAGCATTAACATTATATCAATATTTCATTTCTTAAATATCATGGTCATCATCAATAACCAGAATAATGATGATGTATGTTATGATTTGACTCAATATGAACAAAATTGATTTAATTTATTGAATTGAAATAATCTTGTGACATATTTTATATGTTGACATATGTACTGCTATATACAGTGTAATAATAATTATCCATATTGTTATGTTTGTTGTATGTTGTAAGTCTGTAATTTATTGTAGCTGCAGCCTGTATTGATCAGGAAATTTTAATGAGACTTTGAATAAACAACCCTGTCTCCTAGTAATTACATTTCTACACTCTGAAGGAGACGTAATGACGATATGTTGTTAATTTATGCATTTGGCAAGTATATATGTTGACGCTGAACGTATCAGTAAAATGGTGAGGCTACCGATAGAGGCAAAAAACCTTTGTTCAAAACTCTGGCTTTTATCATCTAATTATAATAATTGTTGATTATAAAATAAATTCTACATTCATTTCAGAAAAAAACATCCGCCAACATGCACAACCTGTTGATACATCCACACGCAGCTGTTGACCTTTGACCCAATGCCAGCATCTCGTCAGAAATTTCTGTTTAACTAGTAAACAATGCAAAAGCCTGAAACTAATGCTAGAACACCGGCTGCTCACCTCGTTGCTGCATTGATGAGCGGACAGACACAAGGTCCAAAGCAACCTATGTTTCAAGTGCAGCTGCTTCAGGACCAGCTCCTGTGGAACCAGGTTGAGATTCAGAAGACGCAGAGCTACACTACAGATCTGTCAGCAGGAAACAAACCTGCATGACTGCCTGAAGTGAGTCCCAGACACTGCCGTAGAGCATTAAACAGGACGCTGTATGTCAAGGAGGACAAGCAGCAGGATAGTTTTCTATAAACGTGAAACTCATGTTGCTGCTGTGGAAAGACACAAAGGCTTCATGGACATTAGAGGGGCTGAAAAAGGTGAAAATATGCTTCAGGTCACAAAGACAAACACACACAAACTGCAGTATGTGGTCACTAGGACAGACAGCATGAACAGAGGAAACGTTGCTAAATTTTTAATTTAATTAAATTTAAATAATTCTAATTAAACTGATTTGTGAACATGAGCCAGAGAAAAACCCCCTCGATGAGCGCCGACATTCAAAATGACCTCCTTGAATGTGCAGCATCACTTCTATGAGAAATCAGAGCAGAAGTGCACACACTGGCAGCCGCTGTGCAATTTTATCTGACGAACACAAAGGCCTCTCAAAGGGGGAACTAATTGCTGTGTGTGTGTGTGTGTGTGTGTGTGTGAGGTCCATGCATGATGGTGATCTGGGAGTGAAACCGCTGCAGCTGAACCCTGAATTGTGGGTGGGGTTGAGTTTTGATGGGGGGGGGTCAGGAATGTCAGATGGGAAAGCTGGTGCCCTTCCATGCAGGGTGTGCACATTGTCACTCTGGCTGCTCGAATCTTGTGCTTTCAACAGCTTTGGTTGTCCCTGAATCTGATTTGACAGTGACAATCAAATCACAAAGCAGAGTCCAATCAGAAAGCAGGTAGTTCCGTTAACCTCATTTTGGAGATGGACCGTGGCTCAGGTGTGTTAGCAGACACATTCAGCACATTAAGCATTTTCTACAGCATCACCAATATATATAATATTTTCAGTTCAAGATAATTAAACCCACCTGAGGAGCCTGTCCTCGTTCGAGACCTAGGTCACAATTTGTACTTGTAAGTTCAGGGTCGAACACAGTGTGGGAACTTTGAGTGCTGAGTTTTACACGGTTTTCTCCTTTGTACCTTCTCACACACACATCATTCGTCCACACATTTTATTCACACTGTCTCTCTTTTCCCTCTTTTCTACACATGTAGAAGTAAGTTTGAATTTCTCCTCCAGATTTAATTTACAGGCTGATTTACAACTACACATCTTTTTGACCCTAATTCAAGCTCATATTCCAACTGTGAACACTTAAAGTTTTAAATCCACGGCATCATCTCACGACTGAAGCCCTTTAGCCATGGGTGGAAGTAACAAATTACATTTACTGTCGTTACTGTAACAAAGTCGTTTTTTTTTTGTGTACTTGTACTTTTTAAAAGGAATTTTTAAAAATCAGTAACGTTACTTGTACTGAAGTATTTCTTAACTGTGACTAAGTGTTTTACATCATTTTACATCTACATTTAAAGTCAAAATCGTTACTGAGCACAAACAAAAGTCACATGATGAAATTATAATGAACTGCAACAAATGAAAAAAGTCAAATCAGCAGCTGCAGCGGAGAAGAAGCTGTTAACGGTGTTTGTTTTCCCCCAGTAGATCTGATCCTGCAGTACAATCTCCACCTGTGGTGACTCCAGCTTTATTGAACTTTTTCACGGTTCTGCTCAGACTCTCACAGCTCTTGGTGCAGGGTCAGGGAAAGATCCTGGTCTGGTTTAATACAGAAAGAGTTCAGGGACAGAACACTAGATGTGAACCCTGGTCTGACAGTTGAGAGCTGTGTGCCCGACATTCACCTCAACCACCTCCTTCTTTATTCATGACTGACTGAGGGTTCATTAGTTTCAAATAATAAATCTTTTATAAAGTGAGAATAGAAAGTCACTTTTACTGTGTATTTACAAGAGTAAATGTAAACGCATGGGGTAGTAGTAAGCCAAGTTTTAAACACAAAAATCCAAACAATAATTAGTCACTAATTGTGTCTTGACTATTTTACAGAACTAAGCCAAACCTAAATCTTTCAATTCACTGAAGGCCGATCTATGTGGGAGAAGAAGCCTGCAGAGTCTGTACTGTACAGACTTTCAGCAGGGACTTTGAAGAAGTTTGACAAGAAGCAACAGATTTCTCCCTGTGCAAACTTTAAAAAGAGCAGCCAGGTACGCTGCACAGCCAACTGAGTCAGTCAGTCAGTGCTGGTAATAAGCTGATGTCGGACTTCACTGGCTTCACATGGAAAAACATGAGACAAAGAGGCCGGAGGGTGCAGGATCACTATAGTCTCATGTTTTTCCATTATCAGGTTAACGGCATGTTTTTAATCCATGCAGGTTCAGAGCTGATGGACAGGGCGGGAGTTCATGGAGCGCAGTGATTGCCTACACAGCGTGCAGCCCTAAAAATAAACCAAGACAATATGGGGGGGGGGGCGAAACCAGATAGGGGAAACCAGTCGGAAGACCAACACAAATTAATATGAAGATAAATAAGCAGTTAGGGATGGAGGAGGCAGTTCAAGGAGCAGCATGGAGCTGGAATAATATTTTCCAAATGTCCAGTCTGGTCTCCAGCCCTGTGTTATTGCTTTCCCTCACAGCGGGACGTGAGCGCTCTGTGATCGGGTACACAGACAGGTCTGCTGCACTGTGGCAAAGGAATTTGGCACATTCGAGAGCCATGTTAAGAGACATCTGGACAATATGAGTCAGCTGCACAGATGCTTTTCTTCTGTCTGTTCTGCTTCATTCACACTGTGGTTAAAACAGTCCACAGCTTTCCAGCTCAGAGAAGTTGACCAATGAACGCTTTTTGCAGTCATCTGTGATCCACAGCCAATCAACAATTTACACAAAAAGTCATTCATCATTCATCAGTCAGTTCATCAAATTTTGGACAAAATCTTGATCTTACGAAAAGCAATAGAAGAAGTCAGAGTCTTAGTCTGTCAAAAGAGGGAAATCCAGCAAAATCATACAAAGGATATGAACGTACCAACCCTCACTACCTGGGTATACACAGGATGAACACACAAAATAACAGTCAAGCAAAAGTTCGAGTGTGTTCGAGTGATAACTCTTGTGCACTGAAGCTGCGTAGCGCCGTCCAGGAGGCCAGAGAATCACCTCCTCCTCTTGGTGTAGTGAGGCTGCTAGCTCCTGAGAGGTGCCGACTGGGATGGTCTTGGATGAGGTGGACGGGTGAAGACTGGATGGCTACGGAGATGAGTGGGATCTGGGTTGCAGTGTTGAGTGCCAGGGACAGGCAGACTAATGACGTGCGGCGGACGAAATAGCCACTCCCGTCTGTGTTGGGGTATGCCTATGACTTTTTGAACTCTCCTCCATTTCTGAATCAGAGTGTGTGTGTGTGTGTGTGTGTGTGTGATGTAGGGTGCGTATTTTAGGTGCAGATTGCAACAAAGTCAATGTGTCAACTAAGGTATACGAACCAGTCCTGTGGGGGAAACCTGAATGTGTGTGTTTCGCGGCAATTGTAGACATTTCTGAAATCAAAAATGCCAGCCTGCTGGTTGTGCTAGATTTAATGTCAGGGAATCACCAAGGTAATTTTGATACATCATCTGGGAACCATGAATGTAGACAACTTTCTCAATGATGATATTCACACATCCAAATGTCTCAGGTGCACGTGTGTTGGAAAGTGTCCGTTCAGTCTTGAAAAGAAGAATATCCTGCACAGTTCTCTTGCTCAGCATCACAGTTTACTGATCATCAACATCAACATAACATTTTGTTTTCTCTAGACCTTAGGTCCCAGCCTGCTCAATCTCTCAATGGTAATGCTGGTCCTGAGGTAAGTTTTCACCAGCTTCAGCTAGTACTGATTCATGAGACTCTGCAGTACAGTACCAGCTGTCTACTGTACTAGAGACTCTCTGTACCCCAGTCTTTCCTTTCTAAAATTCAGCTGATCTGATGCCCCAAGTCATCAATTTTTGAATGATAGGATCGAACAATAGAAAGCGGAGCTGTGTCTTTCAGAAAGGCTTCACTGTCGGGGGTTTAGAGCTGAGACGGCTCCTCCTTATGTCACAGTTTGTCTTTGAAACGCGTCTGTGATGCTCATTGAGCATCTGAATGAGACCAGTTTTATCTGGTTCTGATTCTCTCTGACCAACAGCAGTGCACAGCTTTCACCCAGTTTAGAGCTTTGTCCTGCCTGAAGTAATTCAGTGTCTGAACTAAAGCTTCAAGTAAGTCAACAGTGATGAAGACTGCGGAAGATCAGAGAGAGATTTTGTTTTTCCACATTTCAAACACTTTTCGGAGTTTAACAACATCCTCAATAAATTCAAGATCTAATGTTACGTAGAGAGATAATTCAACATGCCCATCGTTAAATCGCTGGAGTTGTCTTGGTCCACCTTCATACATCTGTCTTTGTATAGTCAGCTATCAGGATGGACGTATGGCCCAGATGTAAACATATATATAGTTTGTCTAGTAAGGAGAAGAACTCCTCTGCCTCTGGGACAGCTTCAACTGTATCTACTACAACTACATTTCCACAGTGGGAATCGCAGTGAATGTAAAAGGCATATTTAGCTTGCTCTTTGATTCTACCCTGGGCCCAGAATGTTTACCACTCATGACAGCAGCACCGCCATATGCCTGGCCTGCAAGGGTGTTTTTGTATTCTAGACCGTGGCGGTGTATCGTCGTAGGGATCCAACTATGTCGAGCTACGTTGGTTCCACCTTGTAGACTCTACGGGGCCACAGGGAATTTCAAGTTTAGTGTTAAAGGGGCACTGCCCCCGGTTTTTGCCCCTCTCCAAAACCACCTATGCCTGCTGTTGACGCTATAGATGAAAGGTCAGAGGATCACCAAAGTCAGTAAGATGCATACATTCTCAGGGACCTTGAATATCTGCACTAAATTTCACTGCAATCATTCAGAACCAAGATTCATCCTCTGGGAGTCATGAATCCATATCAAGCCAAAAGGTTGGTCACATATTTCACAAAGAAATGGAACCTTTGACCTGCTGTTGGCTGTACATGTCAAAGGAAAGTATTTCCAAAGTTAGTAGGATCCATCCTGTGTGGAACATGAATGTCGCTACCAAATTTCATGCCAACCTATCCAATACTGGTGGAGACGTTTTAAATAAAATCCGAAATTGTCAACCTCATCATTGGAGGTTTTTAAGGTCAGGGATCACCAGAGTCACTAGGTTACTTCCTCTGGGGAACATGGATATCTGTACTACATTTTGAACGGAAATCCATCCATTGTTGCTGGAACACTTCAGTCCGGACCAATAGATCCATCACATTGCCATCCCTAGCGCTAATGACCACCTTCACCTGGTAGACCTGTCTTACAGATGCCTCTGAAAGTTTCCTAGTTCCTCGCAGTGTGAGGTTTTAGTGAGGATCTGGGCCCACAAAGCGGAACACAGAGGAGTGATGGAAAATAATTATTTTATTTTAAATATAGTTGGGGAGTAGTGGAGTTGGGCATGCAGGTGTGACAAACTGACGAGACGAGATGGGGGCTGAGCGTAGAAGGCTGGCAGAGGAACGGACCTAAGGCACAGGAATAACAGGGTAAATGAGCAGTTCAGTAAGACAGAGCAAAAAAAAGTTTGATGAGTCGATGAGTCAGAACAATCTGGCGACAAGTGATGAGTTGAACCGGGCTTTATACTGCAGGTGGGTGTGGAGCTGATTGTGTGATGAACAGCAGGTGCGCATGGAGACTGGAGGGAGCAGGATCTAGGAAGCCACGCCCCGATTGAAAACACACACACACACACACACATACACACATATACACACACATATGCAAACTAGGGACAACCAACCACAAGAGGGACAGTAATACAGCGGGTTAAATAACAGGGAAAGAAAGAAAAGGACCACGAGGACCAGAGGTCCTAATCTTAACACACAGTTTGAATTGATTTAATTGACACACTAGCAACAGGCGTTCCCAAGATGTGCCCTCCACATTCCCTCACAGCCTCCGGTCTCATTACTTTACTTAAAGATAAGTCTTATTTGGATCTGCCATTGTAACAGAGGAGGCTATAATTCTTTCATCTCATAGACACCATGTCATAATGTCATCACTTGACAATGAAATCTACAGCATGACTGCAGGGTGCCACATATACACATTAAGATCTGCAATGGTCAAGATGAGGTCTGTTCTGCAGAACATGGTTTCAGGGAAGTGTGATGTATGAGGGAGGGGTTGAGTTTCTTTAATAGGCAGGCATGAAAATTGTTTATCTATCGTTTGTGACAGTTAATTCTGACAAAACTGATTGGTCAGCTGGTGGTCCTGATGGCTTAGTGTTCTCTCCCTGTGTTTCCTACCTGTCGCTACTTTTAAATAAAAACTGTCACAGATTAGTATCAGGAAGAACAATGGAAATAATAGAGTGGTTTTGATCTCATCATCGTTTGTGGCCTCAGCACTGACGAAATGTTCCACAAGGACAAAGTGAAAATGTTGTTTCAACCTGTCATTCAGTGGTGGGCTGTATGTTCAACAGTGTTTTCATGAACCCACAGTTGTCTACTTTAAAATCTTTGTCCAGAGCAAAACCAGTGTTCAGTTTCACAGATTCTGCTTTTCCTTCTTTATTGGAATATTGTATGTTAAATCTAAGGTGTTAGCCGTGCCACAGCAAAATTATAGGATTTCAACAGTGGTTTTGACCCAGACAAACAGAAGACACGTGGGATCACACAAAAAATAGCTTCGAATAAACAACCTGTGGCTGAAATAAAATGGGTTAAACAAACTGTGTTTTGACTTCTCCTCTTTTGTTTGTGTAGTGAACAAATACAGAATGTTGGAGTAAAGTACAAAGCGCTCAGGGACCCAGCTTGCAAGGCGCAGCAGGCAAGGCAGGCAATGCTCGGGGCCCCAGGCTGATAGGGGGGCCCCTGAGGGCTGACAAACTTTACCGCATAGCCACGTCTCAAAATGCAGCTTCCTCCCCATTAAACAACCAATGGACGATCTGCAATGAGATCTCAGTAGAAAACTTGTTGTTGTTGATGAGCACCAGCCTTACAATGAGGGTTTATTTACAATGTGACGATGTTGAAGCTTTTTAGTTAGTTATTTATTTATTTTGTGGTCATGTCCCTTCGTTCCCAGAAGTCATCGGTTACTAAGACGCAGCAAACCAGATCTGATCTTGCTCACCTTGATACCTCGTCCTTATCATTCATCCGTTATCGACACTCACTCGTCACTGCACCTCATCCCTGTGACAGTCAGTACAGAAGCTGTGAGAAATATCTTGTGTCTCTTGTCAGTTAAAAAAAAAAGCTTTGCAGTGTTAACATGTGTTTTTCTTTCATTTGACATTTATTTGTGTCTGCCTGACACACCCCTGCCCTCCCTCCCCTTTAATCATCACCCGCATCACCCCTCCCTCCATCTTCCTCGCCCAACCTGTTTTGATCCTGAGACGCGTTGGGTGATTGAGAGATTATTTCACGCCTAATGTGGCCTTTTATCAGACATCCTCCCCGGCCTGCTGTCAGCAACGCACGGCCGTAGATTCTTGGCTGAGGTTCAGTCACAGACACAAACATCTCATCTCCCCTCACAACAGCACAAGCTTTCCATTTACACTCATCACATCCCAATCATGAGACAGATTAGATTCCTGTTCCTTGTGATTTTAATGGAATCCCGATCAGTTTGGTAGCTGGAGCTGATAGTGGTATATACAAGAGCTTTTAATTTGCTGGTAAATGATGCAAACATGACCAGATGCCAAACATAAATATTTGCATAAATGTGCTATTTTGCTGTAGAGGGGAAATTATTCAGAACTACAGTAAAAGATCAATCAGAACAACATGCTAGATGCCTCGTTATAATGTTATACTCTAGGAAGCTGGGAGTCTAATTAGTCAGCGCTACTGCTGCTGCGTCGCATGGACCAGCAGAGTTTTACAGGGAACAACACCGGGAAGTTGGAGCGAGATCTTAAAAATGCCTTCAGCAGACTCAGCATCTGTCTTTTCCCTTCAGGCCCAAGCCAGGCTTTCATTCTGAAGCCAGATCTGCAAAATGCACTAAGTTAACCACACCGTAATCAGCCCAAAACTTTCCACCAGAGCAGCGAGCGTCACTTTCCCCCTCGCTCTCGTCTCTCTTCTTGGAAATTCCACCCGTATCCGCCGACTGTGGGACTGCAAGCAAGTACAACAAACACCCCGGCGGGAGAGCGGCGAGGATCTCGCATGTCCTGACTTTTTAAACACACAGCCGCCAAACGTCTGGCATAACCATTGGCCGTGTTTCATCTTCAGGATGTACAGTGAAGCAGGGATGTGAACATGATCCGCGTGCCAAACCAAATAACCACAGCACATGGTCGGCACACAGAGAGACTGAGCATGGAGGCGACTGGAACAGACAGCTGCTGGTTTTGCTGGAGCAGCTTTTGCTTCAATAGCACTTTCTATTTAATCCGAGGATGGAGGTGTGGGCATATTATGCTTGAAGCCGGGGCCAAGAGCTGGGCTCCGGGCCAGTTCAAATACAGATGTCGGCCCCACAGAGTGAGACATTTATTTGTGGACGGGGCCCTGTAGGTGGTGAGCCTTTCCCTGGGCTAACAAGGTGAATCATGGCCAAGAAAGGTGTTTTAAAAAAATCCAAGATGAAGAAAATACAATAAGAGTCAAGAAACTTATAATGACAGTGTAATTTGATCTATGATGACTGAATTAATACATGAATGGGGACATGCTAAATATTTAAAAAAGTGTTCCCAAACACTTCTCCTCCTCATCCCTTCAGCCTTTCCACAGTCAGGCACAGACAATGGCGTAAGTAGTGATTCATGATGCTTAAGAGCGACTGATCAAGATTTTTAAGTCAAGTGTGCATAAATTCTCCAGTATAATCCATCAGGCAGACAAAGGAGAGGGCTGCAATAAAAGCCAAACCTCCTCAAGAGCAGGGGGAGATTTATCTGCTGCTCCCAGGGTTTACTCAAACAAGGAGGGAAACCGTCGCAGCTGCAGCACACAGACGGCGGAGGATATGGGGAGCCATAGGTTTAAGCCAAATGAAACTTTACAAGTTGCCCTGCTGGCTGAGAGAGAGAGAGAGAAAGAGAGACAAGAGAGAAAAGTAAACATATACTGGGAAATCAATAACCTTTAGGGTAATAATGCCTTTCTGGACATGTAAATGTCACAGGAAAGATAATATAATGCCTGGACCCACGCATCTGTTTTTACACCAGCATACATCACATTTACAGAGAAGATAACAGCAGTCTGGGCTTGTGTATCTCAGTGGCCAGAAGTTGCACACAAGGCAATCCATTCCCACGATGCTTTTCCTCCGAGTTAACAGAAAAGATAGAGTTTCAAAAATTACCTGCACTTCTCTTTCTGCCGTGACTGTAATCGTGGCCTCGTCCCAAAAATGCCCCAGAGGAAGGATTTCACTTCTCTGTCAGTTTTTTATGCCTCCATTATTTTTTGGACACGATAGCTCAGTAACGCCTTGGTGCAACTCAAATTTGGCACAAACATTCACTTGGACTCAAGAATGAAATGAGTATATTTTGGTGGTCAAAGGTCAATGTCAGTGTGACCTCACAAAACACTTATTAGCCATTACTCAAGACTTCACACAGCAGCTATGACAAAATTTCACACAAATGGTTCAAATTTTCTCTGACTGGATAAACAGGGATGTAACCTGAAACTAGTCTGAGTGGAGGAGGCAGACGACCACGAGGAGGAGGTGATTCTAGTTTTATTACTTTCTTCTCATCTGTCAAATGACTTCATGGCAACACTTCCTGATGCTGAACATAAACACACATTCCTGTAAATTACAAGGTCACTTATGCTCTTAAAGGAGATTAGTGGTCGGCTTTGAATCCAGATGTGTTTGTAAGATAAAGTGTGTGTCATCAGGTCAGACAGTGTGACAGAAATAGTCTGATGATGACCATCTAGTCCTTTGGTGAATGCCTTGTTCATGCACATCAGTTATTAGTCAACATCATCATAATCATCAGAGTAGCCGTGGTTACTTTGAACTGCATCTGACATCACAGCCCTTTTTTCAGAGACATAACTCAGTCAAATCAGAACACATCTGTTGGCAATAATAACAATATACTGCCTAGCTATAACATGTAGATACTGTGCTTATGTTATACTGTTTTAATCAAGCTTGTTTGATAGATTTTTATGTTTTGTTTAATTCTACTTATATAATTAAATGAATTCCAAAATATACCGCCCAAGTTTTTTTTAAAAGTTACTTTTACTCAGTTTAATTCCAGCAGCAAAAGCTGAAGCCGACACTGAAGAAGCAAAACCTGCAGTTCCTCTAGTGACTACTAGAGTCTGGCTCCAACAGTGAGTCAGTCTCCATAGACTCCCATGTTAAAATGTCCAACTTTACAGCAGAAATAAACATGTTTACAGCCTGGTACAAAAATCACTTGACTACTCTGTGGTTACAATTCTTCACTTTCCGCTTGTCAACAATGGATGGTTAATATTAGTGATGGGAATTCCGGCTCTTTGTGGAGAGCCGGCTCTTTTGGCTCGGCTCACTAAAAAGAGCCGGTTCTTTCGGCTCCCAAGTGGCTCCTCAGATTTTTTGTTACTTAAATTAATTTATTACCAAATTATGTGTAAAATGAATAACTAATGTAAAAAAAACATAAAATATAACATATGTATAGTATGTATATGGCTTTATTAATAAACGTAACATAACTTAACATATACATAAATAAATTTTAAATAAAAAAGACCCATTTTAATTTGTGAAAAAACACAAAATCAACTAAACATCACGCAACAAAATATAAATTAAAATGTGCAACCATGTACAGTGACAAACAAAACACAAAATGCGAGATTCTATAACCCCTCCCCTCCCCCCTCCTGCTCAGTGTAGGCACACAGACGCTGCCACAGCCTCACATGTTGACCAATGCGGCTTTAAAAGACAATTAAAATTAAAAAAGAAAATCGCTCTCGATCGAGAGCCGGCTCCCGTCGTTCACTTCAAAGAGCCGGCTCTAATCCGGCTCTGGTTCGCGACCGACCCATCACTAGTATTTTAGTGCCAAAATTCTCTTGGTGCTAGAGATGTGATTCTGCTGTAATTGATGAGGGCAGCATAATAACGCTACAAGCCTTCTAGTCTGACAGACTAGATTTACTTGGCGTAAGGGCTAAATTTAGCTCTCAAATGTTCCTGCACCGACGTAAAAACCTGAGCTGTTTATCTGGAAACGTTCCCGAGGTCATGACCCGGACGGGCTTTTTCCTCTGAAACTTATTAACCAGAGGACGAGGTGGCCGAGTGGTTAAGGCGATGGACTGCTAATCCATTGTGCTCTGCACGCGTGGGTTTGAATCCCATCCTCGTCGGGATAGAGTTTTCTTTAGTCCGCCATGTTTCCATGTCTGCAAAATCAGATTCTAGCCCAAAGGTTCTCCTCCTCATTAATATGCTGTGACATGTACTTGACACGAACCTGGCAAAACCAAGGACTTACAGTACTTCACAGGGGAATTAGCTCAAATGGTAGAGCGCTCGCTTAGCATGCGAGAGGTAGTGGAATCGATGCCCACATTCTCCAGCTAGCCCGTCTTCTTGAAGACGAGGCATCGTGTGCAAAGCAATGAGTCTTTACACAACAGCCCAGTGGACAAATAAATGAGGACTCAGGTACCAGAGAGACAATGAAATGCCATCCTATAAGTCCAGAATGAGGTAAAGATCAATATTTTTGAATGGTTAACACGGCTCAGGGGTTTATGGTACTGTAAAAATGTATCATTTGGGCAAATATTTTGACACTTCCTATGACGATTGACAGTCAGCATAAATATACTGGTCACGTTACATTCCTTTCCCCAAAAGAAATGCACCTATATTGAAGTCTTCTGGAGAATGCTTCACCATTTGAGCTCAAATAAGTAGGGATTTAACAAGAACCGATACTTTGGTATTTTAGTGCCAAAATTCTCTTGGTGCTAGAAATGTGATTCTTCTGTAATTGATGAGGGCAGCATGATAACGCTACAAGCCTTCTAGTCTGACAGACTAGATTTACTTGGCGTAAGGGCTAAATTTATCTCTCAAATGTTCCTGCACCGACGTAAAAACCTGAACTGTTTATCTGGAAACATGCCTGAGTTCATGACCCGGACCGGCTTTCTCCTCTAAAACTTGTTAACCAGAGGACGAGGTGGCCGAGTGGTTAAGGCGATGGACTGCTAATCCATTGTGCTCTGCACGCATGGGTTCGAATCCCATCCTCGTCGTGATAGAGTTTTCTTTATTCCGTCATGTTTACATGTCAGCAAGATCAGATTCTGTCCCAAATGTTCTCCTCCTCATTTATATGCTGTGACATGTACTTGACACAAAGCTGGCAAAACCAAGGAGTCAGAGTGCTCTACAGGGGAATTAGCTCAAATGGTAGAGCGCTCGCTTAGCATGCGAGAGGTAGTGGGATCGATGCCCACATTCTCCAGTAAGCCCCTCTTCTTGAAGACAAGGCATTGTGTGCAAAGCAGTCACCAGCCCGGTAGACAAATAAATGAGTACCCAGGTACCAGAGAGACAATGAAATGCCATCCTATAAGTCCAGTATGAGGTAAAAATCAATGTTCTTGAATGGTCATCACGCACATTAACACTGCTCAGGGGTTTATGGTACTGTAAAAATGCATCATTTCGGCAAATATTTTGGCATTTCCTATGCGGATTGATAGTTAACATCATAAATACGCTATTCTCACTTCATTTAGCTCCACAAAACAAATGCACCTGTCTTCAAGGAAGTTGTTTGAAAATTTAGTTAAGATTACTTGTCAGTTTGCAGGGTGGTGAAAAAAAATTAGAAAAAATTGAAAAGACCAAACTTGGTCTTTTCAATTTGTAGTCACAGGTGCTGAACATGTGATTCTCCTGTAATTGACGAGGCCAGCATAATAACGCTACAAGCCTTCTCGTCTGACAGGCTAGATTTACTAGGCATAAGGCCTAAATTAAGCTCTCAAATGTCCCCGCACTACGTTAAAACCTGAGGTGTTTACCTGGAAACGCTCCTGAGTTCATGACCCGGACCTGTCTTTTCGCTTGAAATTTGTTAACCAGAGGACGAGGTGGCCGAGTGGTTAAGGCGATGGACTGCTAATCCATTGTGCTCTGTACGCGTGGGTTCGAATCCCATCCTCGTCGGGATAGAGTTTTCTTTAGTCCGCCATGTTTCCATGTCTGCAAGATCAGATTCTAGCCCAAAGGTTCTCCTCCTCATTTATATGCTGTGACATGTACTTGACACGAACCTACCAAAACCAAGGACGTGTAGTACTTCACAGGGGAATTAGCTCAAATGGTACAGCTCTTGCTTAGCATGCGAGAGGTAGTGGGATCGATGCCCACATTTTCCAGTTAGCCCGTCTTCTTGAAGACAAGGCATCGTGTGCAAAGCAAAGAGTCTTTACACAACAGCCCAGTGGACAAATAAATGAGTACTCAGGTACCAGAGAGACAATGAAATGCCATCCTATAAGTCCAGTATGAGGTAAAGATCAATAGTTTTGAATGGTTAACACTGCTCAGGGGTTTATGGTACTGTAAAAATGTATCATTTTGGCAAATATTTTGACATTTCCTATGACGATTGATAGTCAAACAGCATAAATATACTGGTCATGTTACATTCCTTTCCCCAAAAGAAATGCACCTATATTGAAGTCTGGAGAATGCTTCACCATTTGAGCTCAAATAAATAGGGATTTAACAATAACCGATACTTTGGTATTTTAGTTCCAAAATTCTCTTGGTGCTAGAGATGTGATTCTTCTGTCATTGATGAGGGCAGCATGATAACGCTACAAGCCTTCTAGTCTGACAGACTAGATTTACTTGGCGTAAGGGCTAAATTTATCTCTCAAATGTTCCTATACCTACGTAAAAACCTGAGCTGTTTATCTGGAAACGTTCCCGAGGTCATGACCCGGACCGGCTTTTTCCTCTGAATCTTGTTAACCAGAGGACGAGGTGGCCGAGTGGTTAAGGCGATGGACTGCTAATCCATTGTGCTCTGCACGCGTTGGTTCGAATCCCATCCTCGTCGGGATAGAGTTTTCTTTAGTCCGCCATGTTTCCATGTCTGCAAGATCAGATTCTATCCAAAATGTTCTCCTCCTCATTAATACCCTGTGACATGTACTTGACACGAACCTGGCAAAACCAAGGACTTGCAATACTTCACAGGGGAATTAGCTCAAATGGTAGAGCGCTCGCTTAGCATGCGAGAGGTAGTGGGATCGATGCCCACATTCTCCAGTAAGCCCCTCTTCTTGAAGAAGAGGCATCGTGTGCAAAGCAATGAGTCTTTACACAACAGCCCAGTGGACAAATAAATGAGTACTCAGGTACCAGAGAGACAATGAAATGCCATCCTATAAGTCCAGTATGAGGTAAAGATCAATGTTTTTGAAGGGTCATCACGCACGTTAACACGGCTCATGGGTTTATGGTACTGTAAAAATGTATCATTTTGGCAAATATTTTGACATTTCCTATGACGATTGACAGTCAAACAGCATAAATATACTGGTCATGTTACATTCCTTTCCCCAAAAGAAATGCACCTATATTGAAGTCTGGAGAATGCTTCACCATTTGAGCTCAAATAAGTAGGGATTTAACAATAACCGATACTTTGGTATTTTAGTTCCAAAATTCTCTTGGTGCTAGAGATGTGATTCTTCTGTAATTGATGAGGGCAGCATAATAACGCTACAAGCCTTCTAGTCTGACAGACTAGATTTACTTGGCGTAAGGGCTAAATTTATCTCTCAAATGTTCCTGCACCAATGTAAAAACCTGAGCTGTTTATCTGGAAACGTTCCCGAGGTCATGACCCGGACCGGCTTTTTCCTCTGAATCTTGTTAACCAGAGGACGAGGTGGCCGAGTGGTTAAGGCGATGGACTGCTAATCCATTGTGCTCTGCACGCGTTGGTTCGAATCCCATCCTCGTCGGGATAGAGTTTTCTTTAGTCCGCCATGTTTCCATGTCTGCAAGATCAGATTCTATCCAAAATGTTCTCCTCCTCATTAATACCCTGTGACATGTACTTGACACGAACCTGGCAAAACCAAGGACTTGCAATACTTCACAGGGGAATTAGCTCAAATGGTAGAGCGCTCGCTTAGCATGCGAGAGGTAGTGGGATCGATGCCCACATTCTCCAGTAAGCCCCTCTTCTTGAAGAAGAGGCATCGTGTGCAAAGCAATGAGTCTTTACACAACAGCCCAGTGGACAAATAAATGAGTACTCAGGTACCAGAGAGACAATGAAATGCCATCCTATAAGTCCAGTATGAGGTAAAGATCAATGTTTTTGAAGGGTCATCACGCACGTTAACACGGCTCATGGGTTTATGGTACTGTAAAAATGTATCATTTTGGCAAATATTTTGACATTTCCTATGACGATTGACAGTCAAACAGCATAAATATACTGGTCATGTTACATTCCTTTCCCCAAAAGAAATGCACCTATATTGAAGTCTGGAGAATGCTTCACCATTTGAGCTCAAATAAGTAGGGATTTAACAATAACCGATACTTTGGTATTTTAGTTCCAAAATTCTCTTGGTGCTAGAGATGTGATTCTTCTGTAATTGATGAGGGCAGCATAATAACGCTACAAGCCTTCTAGTCTGACAGACTAGATTTACTTGGCGTAAGGGCTAAATTTATCTCTCAAATGTTCCTGCACCAATGTAAAAACCTGAGCTGTTTATCTGGAAACGTTCCTGAGGTCATGACCCGGACCGGCTTTTTCCTCTGACACTTATTAACTAGAGGACGAGGTGGCCGAGTGGTTAAGGCGATGGACTGCTAATCCATTGTGCTCTGCACGCGTGGGTTCGAATCCCATCCTCGTCGGGATAGAGTTTTCTTTAGTCCGCCATGTTTCCATGTCTGCAAGATCAGATTCTATCCAAAATGTTCTCCTCCTCATTAATACCCTGTGACATGTACTTGACACGAACCTGGCAAAACCAAGGACTTGCAATACTTCACAGGGGAATTAGCTCAAATGGTAGAGCGCTCGCTTAGCATGCGAGAGGTAGTGGGATCGATGCCCACATTCTCCAGTAAGCCCCTCTTCTTGAAGAAGAGGCATCGTGTGCAAAGCAATGAGTCTTTACACAACAGCCCAGTGGACAAATAAATGAGTACTCAGGTACCAGAGAGACAATGAAATGCCATCCTATAAGTCCAGTATGAGGTAAAGATCAATGTTTTTGAAGGGTCATCACGCACGTTAACACGGCTCATGGGTTTATGGTACTGTAAAAATGTATCATTTTGGCAAATATTTTGACATTTCCTATGACGATTGACAGTCAAACAGCATAAATATACTGGTCATGTTACATTCCTTTCCCCAAAAGAAATGCACCTATATTGAAGTCTGGAGAATGCTTCACCATTTGAGCTCAAATAAGTAGGGATTTAACAATAACCGATACTTTGGTATTTTAGTTCCAAAATTCTCTTGGTGCTAGAGATGTGATTC
Organism: Seriola dumerili; assembly: GCF_002260705.1. Taxonomy (NCBI): domain Eukaryota; kingdom Metazoa; phylum Chordata; class Actinopteri; order Carangiformes; family Carangidae; genus Seriola; species Seriola dumerili. Next base: position 22,720,150 of record NW_019174404.1, read on the forward strand.
TTCTGTAATTGATGAGGGCAGCATAATAACGCTACAAGCCTTCTAGTCTGACAGACTAGATTTACTTGGCGTAAGGGCTAAATTTATCTCTCAAATGTTCCTGCACCAATGTAAAAACCTGAGCTGTTTATCTGGAAACGTTCCTGAGGTCATGACCCGGACCGGCTTTTTCCTCTGACACTTATTAACTAGAGGACGAGGTGGCCGAGTGGTTAAGGCGATGGACTGCTAATCCATTGTGCTCTGCACGCGTGGGTTCGAATCCCATCCTCGTCGGGATAGAGTTTTCTTTAGTCCGCCATGTTTCCATGTCTGCAAGATCAGATTCTATCCAAAATGTTCTCCTCCTCATTTATATGCTGTGACATGTACTTGACACAAAGCTGGCAAAACCAAGGAGTCAGAGTACTCTACAGGGGAATTAGCTCAAATGGTAGAGTGCTCGCTTAGCATGCGAGAGGTAGTGGGATCGATGCCCACATTCTCCAGTAAGCCCCTCTTCTTGAAGACAAGTCATTGTGTGCGAAGCAGTGAGTCTTTACACAACAGCCCAGTGGACAAATAAATGAGTACTCAGGTACCAGAGAGACAATGAAATGCCATCCTATAAGTCCAGTATGAGGAAAAGATCAGTGGATTTGAAGGGTCATCACGCACATTAACACTGCTCAGGGGTTTATGGTACTGTAAAAATGCATCATCAATCCTATGACGATTGACAGTCAAACAGCATAAATATACTGGTCACGTTACATTCCTTTCCCCAAAAGAAATGCACCTATATTGAAGTCTTCTGGAGAATGCTTCACCATTTGAGCTCAAATAAGTAGGGATTTAACAAGAACCGATACTTTGGTATTTTATAGTGATGGGAATTCCGGCTCTTTGTGGAGAGCCGGCTCTTTTGGCTTGGTTCACTAAAAAGAGCCGGTTCTTTCCGCTCCCAAGTGGCTCCTCAGATTTTTTGTTACTTAAATTAATTTATTACCAAATTATGTGTAAAATGAATAACTAATGTAAAAAAACATAAAATATAACATATGTATAGTATGTATATGGCTTTATTAATAAACGTAACATAACTTAACATATACATAAATAAATTTTAAATAAAAAAGACCCATTTTAATTTGTGAAAAAACACAAAATGAACTAAACATCACGCAAGAAAATATAAATTAAAATGTGCAACCATGTACAGTGAAAAACAAAACACAAAATGCGAGATTCTGTAACCCCTCCCCTCCCCCCTCCTGCTCAGTGTAGTCACACAGACGCTGCCACAGCCTCACATGTTGACCAATGCGGCTTTAAAAGACAATTAAAAAAAAAAAAAAAAATGCTCTCGATCGGGAGCCGGCTCCCGTCGTTCACTTCAAAGAGCCGGCTCTAATCCGGCTCTTGTTCGCGACCGACCCATCACTAGTTAATATTACTGATTGTCTATGGAACACTAGATTGAACCAAAACGTCTACTTTAGCATGGGTATTAATATGTCAAATTTGCAAGGATCAGTTATTGCAGGTAAGCTTCCTGCTTTGAGTATTTCACAAGGAACTTAAACGTGGCTAATATAAATAGAAAGACTGTGTGAATGTCAACACAACACTTGCATTCATTTAATATTCCTCAGTGACATATACCTCTCACCACACTGGGATCTGCTGCTTCTGCCTCTCCCTCAGCTGTGTCTTTACCTGTGCCTGCAGCTTCGCCGACCACTGACTGGAATTGTGAACTGACTTGTCCGTTCAGTATCCACCGTGTCCACGTCTTCTTTTTTTTTCTAAGTTATATTTTTTGGATTTAGATATTCAGATAGGGACAGTGAGCGAGTGACAGGAAAGTTGGAGAGAGAGAGGGGATGACATAAGATGAGATAAGCCTAAGTGGTATGCACTCTACCAGTTGAGCCACCGGGGTCCACGTCTTCTAATGTAATACCATGCGTCTCCCTCTTTCTCAAGTAGAGGGAATGAGTAGAGAATAGTTTAAAAAGATTTAAAAAAAAACATACATACAAATACAATGTCAACGAGAGTCGGCCATTAACATACCTTGGTGGTCTGCCCAAGTAAAGTCTAAATGTGGGAAACCTCACTGTCAGCCCTTCAGAACATCATGTCAAACAAAGTGAGTCACTCCAGCTGCACTGTGACAGAGCTATCTAGAAACTACCTTAGATTACTGTGGTTAGCAGTGTGTGCATTCAGGTAATGATGCTGTTTGTGCGACAGTAATTGTGTGCACAGTGGTTCAAGGTGACAGAAGCTCAGTCTGAGCAAGTTTGGAAGCAGAAGCTTCTGCTAAAAGCTTCCTGGCAGCCTTGCAGTCTGAGGGGGGGAGGGGGGCTACACTAAAGGTTGTGCCTTATTCTGGTTCCTGGCAAAGTAATCGGAGCCAAGAACACATTTCCTGCCAATTGGACACATGGCCTTCAAATAAAGTTCAAATAAAATATCCAAGACCTGCATTCAGGTTCTGTTGAGGGGCATGTGTGGATAAGTTTTCTGGGCACCAGCGTAAGCCAGGAGTATATTTTTCATCACCAAGGAAAACATGATGCCAGGTATACTTTTCAATATGAGCACTTCTCATTGTTTTGCTCCAGGGCACTTGGAGAGAACGAGAGACAAATGCTGGCACGGGGAAGCAGACCTCACATTGCGTCTCTTATGAGCTCACTTTTTTTCCTTTTCTCCCTCAAGGTGTCTTAGGATGGAAAATTGTATCCCTCTTATTTTACCAGGACGCCAAACACTGAAAAGCTCACACACATGCACAGCCCTGACAGCACACACTCTTTCTTCAGCACTAACAAAACACAGACTGCTGTCCCTCACACTAACAGGAGTGGTTGGACTTTATTGCTGGCGGATGAAAGTGTGTGTCACACGTAAGACTGCTGACTAATGGCATTAGTGTCTTTGGGCAGATACAGCAAAGATAACTATGAACAATGAGCTCCATGAACACAAGGGCAGGGTAAAGTGCTCTGTCCTGAGACCACATCGGCTGTATGTCTGTGAAAGGTTTGTGGATATTGATGGTAAAATTTACATCACAGCTCTTCAAGAGAGAGTCTGTTTTCTATGTTTTCTAACCTGGCAAAATAACTGCTACTTTGAACTTCTATAATGATGCAAGGCCCTGACATTTGGCCTTATAGCAGCAGAGTTGGGTGATGCTGTCCAGTCTTATGTCTGTCTGTCCGACTATTGTCCCAATTATTAGTGTCCGCTCAAATTACAGACTTGACCCAAAGGTGACAGCTACAGTATATTTTTGCTTTTTTTGATCTATTACTGACTGTTCACTCACTAAGGTAACACAAAGCAGAAAAATCCTCAATTACAGTGTTAGGGTTGCCCTCTAATAATTGACCAAACATTAGTTGATTTGAAGAGTCTTAGTCGACCAAGTTTTGATTAAATGGTTGGTTGCAGAAAAAACCTTCACGGCAACTCTGAGGGGACACACAACCTCAAATAGTAATTGATATAGTAATTATAATCAGATAGTAATTGATTGATTTACTTTATTGTCCACCTCAGGTGAAATTTGTCTTTATCTTCACCAAGAGTACAGTACAAGTACATACACTCCACATAACGGAGCACACCATTAAAAACATATGACATATACAACATACATCAGTACCAAGGAGCAGGTACCAGCAGATCCGTTACAGAAATACCAGTGACCGGTGTTCCTGGATTCAGTCATTCTGTGTTCCTTCATAGCATAGGAAATAAAAGACCTTTTGTATATGCTCCAGCTGGCCCTTGGGGCCCTGAATCGCCGGCCAGACAGAAGCAGCTCAAACTCTGTCAGTGTGAGGTACATGTAAGTGTTTGTTTAGCCTCCCTGTGAACATCAAGTCTGTTACAGTAATTACACACCAGTACAAGGATTTAAAAAGGGCCGGTTGCCAGTAAGTGCCTAAATGAGACTACAGAGGTTATCGGGGACGTTAAACGTCATCACGTCAGTTATTCTGCTGATTGTATTTAAGCTTCAACAATCATAAAAGAACTGTTCATTAGTGAAGATTATCCTGCTGAACAAGAATCATAAACTGTTGTTTGTCAGACAGTTTTTGTTTGTTTGTTTGTTTTTATCAATTTCCCAATAACTGTGAAAACAAACAGATATTATGGCTTTGTGTGAGGAGCCAGCTGAGCTCCAGTAGAGTCTATATGATTCAGATTCAGGGGCTCCTCAGGTTCTTTCGCCTCCTCTGTGAGAGACAACAAGCATAACAATGCCTGCTTGCTCCCCGAGGACAGGACACTGAAACCTTGATCTGGAGGATGTGGAGCATATATACTGTAGCTGGAACTGAGTGTCGAGCCACTGCAGTGGCGGGATGTTCATAAATTATGATTGTGGAGGAGGCGTTCACTGACTATTCTGAATTAGCTTGTAGCTACTTTATGTGACTTCCAGTACATCCCTAATAGCAGCAGATGGACAAATGAGATGTGTGAACATCAATCCCCTTTTAATGATATCTAAGTGAACATTGGTGGGTGCAGCAGTCAGCGAAATTGTGGCTTTTATGGTGAAAGGGAAGATCAACAGTGATGGATGGTAAAAACACAAAGGCCTCTAGTGATGTTTTACTCCAAGCATCAACATCCAGGGCTGAAAAATGGAACCAACCCTGAAGAACCAAAACCGGCAGTTCCTCCAATGACCACTAGAGGCTGGCTCCAACCATGAGTCAATCCCCATAGACTCCCATGTTAAAATGTCCAACTTTACAGGTGAAATCAACATGTTTACAACCTAGTACATAAACAGTTTTGGTTTCTATAGTTACATTACTCCTTCATGACAACTGTTTATATAACTCACCTGTTTACATTTTATTAACGCTTCTTAATAAATATGAATATAATATAATTATAATATACAAATAATTAAGGGAGTGGCCACTTTGATTGACAGGTGGGTTAGCATATGCTTGCCACAAACCGGCATGTATGAAGTCCCAGCTCCAGACACACAGAGGCTACGTCCATCTTTATTTAGTGTATGTTTTATTGCCACTTCTTCAGTGCTTTCCAGATGCTAGTTATCTCAGCATTAAGCAGTCAGAAATTAATGAATGGACCAGACTAACAACTGGTGTTGACAACCTTTATTACCATGAGAACACTGACATCATTAATCATTAACTATGACTAATCTTCATACAATATCATTGACAAAGAGTCATGAAAACGCTCCATAGAAACAAAATTACAAATGTCCCTCTTTGAATGGCTGTACTATACATTTCTCCTCGAACAGCAATAGCCTGGACACAGCTGCTGTCTGCTGACTGTCTGTAGGAGCTCGGACAACAGACAGTGATGCACAACTTAACTGCCATACATATTTGATAGTCAGGTCTTGTTGATTTTGAATGAGTCTCTGCAGCTACATATCTATCTGCAATATCTACTGATTATTAAAATGCACAACACATCATGTAGCAGATTATTTTGGGCAGTAGCAGCTGTCTAGTCCGTACCTTGTGTTGCTTGCAAAGAGGTTACAAATATTTACATGTTTATTTAAATGCTGCAGCTGCAGCTATTATAAAGACTGTGTGAGTGTAACACAGTCCAGTACAACATCACCACCTCTGAGACCTTCAGCAAACTACAGAATAACATAGGCTGGTGGGCTCAGTCACAAAACATGCGCACGCTCATGCAGACCCTGAATGACAGGATGTTTAATGGCCAGTCCCACTATTGCACAGGGGGAAGGAGAGATGGGACTGAAGAGGCAGAGAGGCAAAATGCTGCCCCCTATTTATCTACCACATTTGACCAGTTCTTACACTTTGTCCCATTAAAAACACACTTTTCTCATTTGCATTTCACCCACCTGCAAGTTGGACATTTTCTGCAAGCTTGCACCATATGCGTTGGCTGCTGGATCAAATGTCAACCTCACAGCCATATCTGACCAGGCTAGACTGCCCAGTAAACAAATATGAATAAACAGAGGAGCTGTGGTTTTTCTGGATAAGAAGCTCTATAATATTTATATTTCTCAACTGATTTCAGTGACTAATTTTATATCAAAAGGTTTCTGATCTATGTGGAGTAAAAATAAAAGGTTTGTCTCTAGTTGCTTAGAATTGTGATAGTTGAGATGTGAAAGGATGTGATGAAATAGGACTTTATTGATCAAATTCAAGTGTTAAAGCAGGATCAATGACCTCACTGAGCAGACTCTGCTGATGAAAACCTGGCAATGCAATTGAAAGCTCTGGACAAAGCAAGTGTCAAATTGTCAAACCGCTAATGATAATGTTCCTAAGAAAAGCTGATGCATATTGTAGCTTTAGAGACATTGTGTTTCGTAAATCATGAGGTCCCTTGTAAATTCCAGTCCAGTGTGACTAGAACAACACCTGATGCACCTCTGGCTTGAAAAGTGACAACATCTGTGTGAATGTAGAACCACGAGTTTGTATAACAGATGCATGATGCACATGGAAATATGCACCAACCTGAGAATCTACTCTTCCACTTGCTTTCCTAACTCACCCTGGAGATTTCTGTTACTGCTAAGAAGTCTGGAACTGAAAGCTGATAAACTGACCTCTGATGAACCGCTCCCTGCAGTTGATCGTACAACATTGTTTAATGAGTGTTAGGAAGGAGATGTGAGGTATGCTGCAGCAGGTGGGCACCTGTCAGGGCTTATAATAGCACTTGATTAATAGGAGCTTTTTGAACATTTCGCAGCGCAAGTCTCGGGCCAGACTGATTAATGACGTATGAATTCAAATGATTTGAGGGGCCTCAGAGGGGGAAATAGCACTTCCTATAATCAGGGATATTAGGGTCATTATGTCTGATTCCTGCTCGTTTCACATTTGTCTTCAGATGATCTCTTAAATGGCCTTAGATACACACTTATACCCTTGGAAATGAATTATTAACCAACTGCTTTTGCCGCATGTGGAGTGCAATAACTGCGGAATGGACTTTAAAGGAAACTAGGGACACAGTGTCAGACATGTTTAACCAAACAGGTTTAAAGGATAATTCTGGTTTATTACAGCTCTGTTCTTATTTTTGTGGGCTGGCCACCATCAGTTATGAAAACACTGTTCTCACTACTGTATTTGCTGAGATGTGGAAATGAAAGTTGCTAAAATGAGTTCAGAGCAAGAAACACAAGCAGTTTAACAGTTAGAACAGGGATGACCGGAGATATACGGAAGGCCATACTTGCATCCTGTTATCTCGAGATAATGAGCCTTGTTTTCTCCTTATAATTACTTTGTTAATCAGAGATCAGATACAGATGCTAACTCCTAGTGCTGTAAACTGAAAATGTCAGGACTACGCATTGATCAACGCATCAGAGAATATTTTAATCAAGGTCTAATTGAGGCAGAAATCACGCTGTGTCTTTTAATACTTAATTCGTTGTCTTCATGGTTAACGAATGATGCACGAGAGATACAGATTATCTGGACTGATATCTGGATCTGTGACGTAGCGTATGAGGTTCAGTCAAAATCAATTTCTCCTGATAATATCTCATTATCTCGGGATGATAAAAAAAAATCGTTTTATCCCATTATCTCACAAAAAATATTTCGGAGTATGATCGTTCTCTGCTTCCATAGAGAAAAAGTCAAAAATGACTGCTCTCAGTTTTACCCCTAAATGAGGTGGTTTAGATCAGTGTGAAGATCCTGAGTTACAAGTATTGAGAAAATAAAACGGCCCACCCACGACCTCACATTTTATTTCCATCCATTCATTCGGTCAGTGTCGCTGCAGCCTCATCACATTCAAACCCACAGGGAGTTCAGTGTTTCCAGTTTACACAGTCTGCACGTCTTTCAATGTTGTAACGTGCCATAACCTATTTTGTACAAACTTTTCAAAGCAAACTGGAGACTGTCCTCCCAAGAAGCACGGGCCCCAAACAATATCTGAGTCAGGTTTCACAAAGATAGACTGACTGTGTCTTAGATATAACAAATAGTCAGACTTCAGTTTATTTGTTGCACAAGGCAGTTTGGTTTTTCATTATCTTAAGATGGACTGTAGTGCGTTGAATTTTGGGGGAATATTAAAAAAAAAAAAAATGGCAGATGGAACTGCATCCAACCTCTCAGCTCTGTTTACCCCAGCAGAAAATGTCTTTTGGAAGAATTCAACACTTACAAGGATGTTTTACTTTGGAAATTCAGCGTGAAACAATAAAAAAAAATCTCCCCTCTCTTTGCTTTCTCCATAACAATTTCAGCAAACCACAAATTATAAGCCATGATTTCCTTTTTTTTGTTATTGGGTAATACTGGTCAGTGCAGGTGTCATTGATTGTTACCATGGTAACATTGGCCTTAGGCCTGAGTTAGACGTTTTTGGCTTAAAATTGGTCAGTCTTTACTTTGATTACTTGTGTTCAACTAATCTATGAGCACAATTAAGACCGGACCAACACTACAGACCAGTCTGAAATATCTTTGTGAAACCGAGAACACTGTAGTTTAATCTTTTAATCTTAATCTATATATAAATATATAAACTGCAAAACCGTCTCCTTTCTCAACTGTCTTTGGTCTGGCCTCTCAGGTCAAAGCTCAAGCTTATGGTCAAGGTCTAGCTCCCCCTAGAGGCCTGCAGCACTTCAGTTGTGTTATCTGAATATGCAGCTCTTTTTTCTGTTGCATTTGTTTTGGTGGTTTGTGTTTTTGTTGTCGCATCCTTTCTGTATTTTACAGCGTGTTTGCTGTTAATTTTGTTTTGTCTTCCTGCAGCACGTTTTTCATTTGCAAGCACGTTCCCTCTGTTGTATTTGTTTTGTATTTTCGTATGTGTTTTTGAATCTGCATCATTTATGAATTTTCAGCTTGTTTCTCCGATCAGAAGTGTTTTAGGCCATTGCAGCCTCGTCGGCCCCCGTACATTGGACTCTATAATACTTCCATCAACTATTAATTGGCTCAGTGGAATATTATTATTTTGGTTTCTCTCCAGCTGTAAATAAGGGGTTTATCCAAACTGGGCACCTGAAGCTTATATTCATACAAACTGCATGTTATCTTGAAAAAAATAAATAAAAAAACTGTCCATACTTCTTTCAGTCCTGCTGGAGGCTGGACAGTGGTGGTTCTAGCTTCTTTGGTGCCCAGGGTGAATATCCCCTTCATATATATATGTATGTATGGGGAGACCTGTGGTCAAACTACCCCCTGACCCAGCCCCCCTCCCCATCTACCACCACCTCTGAGAATGAGAAGAGACCTTCTCAGCAGAAGCCTGCACAAACTAGAAAGTGTGCCGACTCTGACCCACCCGATGACATGATGTCAATGACGTCATGTGAAAATGGTCGATGGAAAACTGGTCGTGCAAATGTAACAACCTTTTTTTTTGAGCACCCACACAACCCCCCAACAAGATGTCGCCATGGGTGGCTGTCCACATGTTGCTATCTAAATCCACCAATGAGGCTGTATTGGAAAACACAGGCTTTCTTTTCTTGGCAACACCATTCTGTTGTTACACTGGTAAAAATGTCTGAGTGTCTCTGTCACTGTGTGACGAATGAGACGTACGGTGGTCCACATCTCTGTGGGATTGTGTATACATCTTTATTTACTTGAGACTGTGAGGTCAGAAAAATTAGTTGTGTCATATTTCAGGCCACAGCCTGGGGGTCTTCCCTGATCCAGGTAAGTTCCTGAGCCGGTCATGCATGAAAGATGAGAGCAGATCTGCAGGAATCAGAAACATTCACGAGGCGAGGCCGGGCTTATTTCTCTGCCATGCATCAGGTGAATGGAGCAACATTAGACTTGTTTAGAGTGGGAACAGTAGATGCGGCAGAGAAAATAAATCCAGCGGCTGTGTGTGAGCGCAGAGACCTGCACGGTGAAGATCACCGGTTGTGACAGTGTGCTCAGTGGCGATGACTGCAGCACAGAATACAGACCTGTCACCAGATGGAAGCACATTTTTCAGCATGGTTGCCTGTGAAGGGTAGTATCTGTGTGTGTATGTGTGTGCAAGGAAAAACATTTATATAGTTGCCATGGAGACACTGTCAGTGCACATCAGTGATGGCAGCTTCTGGTATTGCTGAACTTCAGTGTGTAGATTATACTGTAGGCCCGCCACAGTGCCATGCAGATATGATTTATGGCCATGCCACAGCAGTGCAGGAATCAAAATAAAGCCTGATAGAGTGATAACTCTGTGTTTTATGTTTAAGTGGTGACGTTAACAGATTTATTGTCAGTGATTCAGGTGCATAAAGACACAGAACAGATATCACTGGTTCCAAGAGGGCCCTGTGAAGTGGTAAATGAAGGGGAACGAGCAGTTTTAAATCTGCTGAGTGGCAATAGCAACATGCTATCTGTGTGCTAGCTGCCATGTTGTCAAGCATAGTCACTGTATAGTGTTTCAGTGCCAAAGGCAGACATATCAAGGTAGAATAAAATGTAATGTTTCAGCAGTAATAATAATGTAGAAAATATGTTGATTAAAAAGTTTTACTGTTTAATAAAATGCTGAAGAATTCAAGCCAGTTGTTGAAATGCTTACTTAAGATTACTCTTTGGTTTTCAGGGTGCAGAAAAAGTCTTTTCGATTTGTATTCATTAATGGGACAGCAGTAAGATATAACATGTTCTTCATGTCCTGTCTGAAATATACTGAAGAGAGGAGGCGGTGGCTGAGTGTTTAGGACGATGGACTGCTTGTCCATTGTGCTCTGCGTGGGTTCAAATCCCATCTTCGTCAGAATAAAGTTTTCTTTAGTCTGCAATGTTTCCATGTCAGCAAGATCAGATTCTATCCCAAATGTTCTCCTCCTCATTAATACGCTGTGACATGTACTTGACACGAACCTGGCAAAACCAAGGACTTACAGTACTTCACAGGGGAATTAGCTCAAATGGTAGAGCGCTCGCTTAGCATGCGAGAGGTAGTGGGATCGATGCCCACATTCTCCAGTAAGCCCCTCTTCTTCAAGAAGAGGCATCATGTGCAAAGCAATGAGTCTTTACAGCCCAGTGGACAAATAAATGAGTACTCAGGTACCAGAGAGACAATTACATGCCATCCTATAAGTTCAGTATGAGGTAAAGATCAATGTTTTTGAAAGGTTAACACTGCTCAGGGGTTTATGGTACTGTAAAAATGTATCATTTCGGCAAATATTTTGACATTTCCTATGACGATTGACAGTCAAACAGCATAACTATACTGGTCACGTTACATTCCTTTCCCCAAAAGAAATGCAACTATATTTAAGTCTTCTGGAGAATGCTTCACCATTTGAGTTCAAATAAGTAGGGATTTAACAATGGCTGATACTTTGGTAGTTTAGTTCCAAAATTCTCTTGGTGCTAGAGATGTGATTCTTCTGTAATTGATGAGGGCAGCATAATAACGCTACAAGCCTTCTAGTCTGACAGACTAGATTTACTTGGCGTAAGGGCTAAATTTATCTCTCAAATGTTCCTGCACCGACGTAAAAACCTGAGCTGTTTATCTGGAAACGTTCCTGAGGTCATGACCCGGACCGGCTTTTTCCTCTGACACTTATTAACTAGAGGACGAGGTGGCCGAGTGGTTAAGGCGATGGACTGCTAATCCATTGTGCTCTGCACGCGTGGGTTCGAATCCCATCCTCGTCGGGATAGAGTTTTCTTTAGTCCGCCATGTTTCCATGTCTGCAAGATCAGATTCTATCCAAAATTTTCTCCTCCTCATCAATACGCTGTGACATGTTCTTGACACGAAGCTGGCAAAACCAAGGACTTGCAGTATTTCACAGGGGAATTAGCTCAAATGGTAGAGCGCTCGCTTAGCATGCGAGAGGTAGTGGGATCGATGCCCACATTCTCCAGTAAGCTCCTCTTCTTCAAGAAAGAAGTAAGCTGTTAATTTGGGAGGAATGTTGGAATTTAAAGGGGGAGAAGTGTTACAATGTGAACATTATTAAGTTAAGTAGTCCTTATCAGAGTAAGAGCTATGCACCCACCAGGGGTCGATGTTGCAGATGTTGCATTTATTTTGAAGNTCGAAGATGGCAAAACCAAGGACTTGCAGTATTTCACAGGGGAATTAGCTCAAATGGTAGAGCGCTCGCTTAGCATGCGAGAGGTAGTGGGATCGATGCCCACATTCTCCAGTAAGCCCCTCTTCTTCAAGAAAGAAGCAAGCTCTTAATTTACAAGACGTTGTCGAGTGGTTATTTTCTAGCTGAAGTTACCACATATTTTTGGCGACGAGGTGAAACTTATTTTTTGGACGTGTAGTCTCTGTTTTGTTGTTTTAGCTAAGCTAGGCTAAAGTGTGCTAGTTAGAACAGCACCAGAAGGGGAGACACGATCCATTGCGAGGACAGCAGGCACAGCGTCGGCGACTGCAGAGGAGCAGCTCGAGGNCTGGCTAGGCGGCGGTTACAAGTGACCCGCGGACAGAACAGCGCCAGAAGGGGAGACACGATCCATTGCGAGGACAGCAGGCACAGCGTCGGCGACTGCAGAGGAGCAGCTCGAGGACGAGAGAGAAGCACCTGTGGCTGCAGAGGAGCTGCAGGGGGACAGGGAGCCTCACGCTCGGATGGCTACATACGGGACTATCGGTGAATTTGTGGAGGGAAACGAGGACTGGACAGAGTATGAAGAAAGGCTGGGACACTTTTTCTCTGCTAATGAGATCACAGAGGAGGCTAAAAAGCGCTCTATTCTCCTTAGTGCGTGTGGAGCAAAGACTTATAAGCTGATAAGGAACTTGGCCCCACAGCGGAAACCAGGGGATATCCCATATGATGAACTGGTCAAGCTCGTGGCGAACCACCATAATCCAAAACCTTCTGTGATAGTCCAACGATTCAAGTTTCACAGCCATTTCAGGAAGCAAAGTCAGTCTGTAGCTGACTTTGTGGCTGAGTTGCGGCAGCTGTCAGAGCATTGTGATTTCGGGACAGTGTTAGATGATATGCTCCGTGACAGACTTGTGTGCGGCATTAATAATGATGCTATACAGCGCCGCTTGCTGGCGGAAACCCCACCACTGACTTTCAAGAAAGCCCTGGAGATTTCCCAAGGTATGGAGATGGCTGCTAATAATGCAAAAGACATTCAGAAAGGAAATGGAGGAGCACAGACAGCAGCAGTGCACCAAGTCAAGAGAGAGACTGTTAAGCATGCCAAGCGGGTGGAGTGTTTTCGGTGTGGGGGGGCACACTATGCCAATGATTGCAAATTTAAAGACGCTGTTTGCCATGCTTGTAATAAAAAGGGGCACTTAGCTAAAAAGTGCAGAAGTTCAAAGGGAAAGGGGAAGCCTGGGTTGGAAAAAACGCATCGGGCTCAGGCAACCACTCACCATCTAGAGGAAGAAGGTGTGTGTTCCTACAACATATTTGGGGTGGAAACAGACGAGGAACCACCTGAACCCAATTATGCCACAGTGAATGTCAGAGGGCAGGACATTACATTTGAGACTGATTCAAGAGCTACTGCATCCGTCATCAGTGAGGAGACGTACAGGAGAACGTGGGGGTCTGACCTGCCTCCTCTCAGGACCTACACAGGGCAGCCCATTCCTCACTTAGGAGTGATCTTTGTGGACATTTCAGCAGAGGGTCAAAAGGCGAAAGCCAGACTGGTGGTAGCTAAAGGCAGTGGGCCCAGTCTTTTCGAATTCGATTCAACTGGCATGACATAAAGTATCTGCGCACAACAGAGGACATTCTGAAACAGTACAGTGACGTATTCAGGGATGAACTGGGCACACTTAAGGACGCGACAGTAAAGCTCCATGTCGACCCTGAGGCCACGCCTCGGTTTTTCAAATCCAGATCTGTGCCTTATGCCATGAAAGGCAAAGTTGAGGAAGAGCTGGAGCAGTTGCAGAAGCTGGGCATCATTGAACCAGTCCAGTTTTCAAGGTGGGCGGCGCCCATTGTTCCAGTTTTGAAAGAGGACAAAACTGCACGGATATGCGGAGACTACAAGCTCACAGTGAATCAGGTCTCGAAGCTGGAGGAGTATCCGTTGCCACGCATAGATGACCTGTTTGCGACCCTGGCAGGAGGTAAGCTATTCACGAAGCTTGACATGAGCCAGGCGTACCAACAGCTGCTACTTGATGAGGATTCAAAAGTGTATGTTACAATTAATACACACAAGGGATTATTCAAGTACAATCGCCTGGTGTTTGGAGTGGCGTCCAGTCCCGCCATTTTCCAGCGAACAATGGACACTCTGCTGCAGGGGATTTCGCATGTAGCAGTCTACCTGGACGATATTTTGATCACAGGAGCCACGGAGGCCGAGCATCTGGCTAACTTGGAACAGGTGCTGAAGAGGTTCTCAGAGGCAGGGCTGCGATTAAAGCGCAGCAAATGTGTGTTCCTAGCACCAAGTGTGACCTACCTGTGACACAAGATCACAGCAGAAGGTCTCTGCCCAGTGGAAGATAAAGTGAGAGCTATTAAGGAGGCCCCAAGTGTGTCACTGAACTAAGATCATTTTTGGGCATGGTAAATTATTATGGCAAATTTCTGCCTGACCTCTCAAAGGTTTTGGCCCCACTGTACAAGCTGCTGCACAATGACACTAACTGGCAGTGGTGTGAAGAGCAGGAGGGAGCTTTTAAGGAAGTGAAAGAGCTCCTCCACTCAGCGACACTCCTCGTTCACTATGACCCAGATAAGGAGATAACCCTTTCATGTGACGCTTCACCATATGGCGTCGGGGCAGTTCTTTCATATATTATGGAAGATGGGTCAGAGAAGCCGGTTGGTTTTGTTTCACGTACGCTGACAGCAGCGGAGAAGGGATATTCTCAGCTGGACAAAGGAGGCCTAGCCATCGTTTTTGCTGTCAAGCGCTTTCATCAGTATCTCTATGGCCGTGCATTTAAAATCTATACGGACCATAAACCACTGATGAGCCTGTTCAGCGAGACCAGATGCATCCTGCCGCTAGCCTCAGCCAGGATACAGCGCTGGGCGCTCACACTGTCAGCCTACCAGTACACTATAGTGTACAGAGCAGGTAAGGATAATGCAAACGCCGATGCACTGAGTAGGCTGCCGTTACCTGAAAAACCTGCTGTTACATATGTACCGCCAGAGACTGTTTTCTCACTGGAGAGGCTGGCAGAGACACCTGTAAAAGCATCCTGTATAAAGCGGTGGACAGAGAGGGACCCAGTACTGTCCCAGGTCAGAACTTTCCTTTTACAGGGCTGGCCCAGTGTGGTGGAAGGAGAGGAGTTGAGGCCTTATGCTAAACGCAAAACAGAACTGAGTCTGCAGGATGGCTGCAACTTTTGGGGTGCGAGGGTCATCGTGCCTCCCCCAGGCCGTGCACAGATCGTGGAAGAATTACACGAGACTCATCCAGGTGTATCTCGGATGAAAAGCCTTGCGAGATCCTACATCGACTGGATCAGGATGTGGAGAACAAGGTGAAATCATGCACACAGTGTCAGACCAATCAGAACATGCCTCAACCTGCTCTCTTGCACCCATGGGAGTGGCCAGACCGCCCCTGGTCTAGGTTACATTTGGACTTTGCTGGTCCTTTCATGGGGCAGATGTTTCTTATAATGGTGGATGCACACTCTAAATGGATAGAGGCCCACATCATGAGCAATATCACAGCCCCCACCACCATTGACAAACTCAGGCAAGTGTTTGCAGTCCACAGGTTGCCTGACAAACTGGTCACTGATAATGGCCGACATTCACCAGTGAGCTGTTCAGTGAGTTCATGCAGCAGAATGGCATTCATCACATACGGACAGCTCCTTTCCATCCAGCCTCAAATGGGTTAGCGGGCTGTTCAGATAGTGAAGGAGGGCCTGAAGCCGATGACAGGAGATTCACTCAGCACTCAGCTTTCACGTTTCCTGTTTAAATACCGCCTCACGCCACAATCTACAACGGGATGCACGCCAGCAGAGATGCTGATGGGGCATAGGCCCAAGTCGAGACTGGACCTGCTGCGTCCAGACATGAAGGCAAAAGTGGAGGGAAAGCAGGAAAAACAGAAAGAAAGACATGATCAACATGCACGTGAGAGACAGCTAAAACCAGATGACTGTGTCTATGTGAGGAATTTCAGCAGCAATAACAACCAGCAGTGGCTACCTGGGATTATTCTCAAGCGGAGTGGGCCAGTCTCATATGTTGTTAAGCTGACTGATGGACGTATGTTCCGCAGACATCAGGATCATGTATGCCTGCGGCAGGATGCAGGTTTGGAGACAGACAGTGCCGCTGAGTGTTCAGTGGTGAGATCAACAACTGTGGAGGTGGGTCCACAAGAGAGAGAGTCACAGGCAGAGACCTCTGGGTCCTCCAGAGAGGATGAACACTCTCACACTGACACCCAGACCCCTCTCAGTGTCCCTACACCAGATCCACCCAAAACTCCCACACCAGCAGTGAGTGCTGGGTCACCGGGGGTGGTGCGAAGGTCACAGCGCACTCGCAGACCTCCAGACAGACTGAATGTTTGAACAGTTTAAGTGGACTGAATGTTAAAGCTGTCATGTTTTCCAGGGGTTGGTATTTACAGTTGTTGAGACAATACTTTAAGTTCTGAGTGTACGCAAGCTAAAGACACCACTGTTTGGTTTCTCCTAGTTAATTTTTATATATTTTTTTTATATATTACGCTGTGACATGTACTTGACTCGAACTTGGCAAAACCAAGGACTTGCAGTACTTCACAGGGGAATTAGCTCAAATGGTAGAGCGCTCGCTTAGCATGCGAGAGGTAGTGGGATCGATGCCCACATTCTCCAGTAAGCTCTTCTTCTTCAAGAAAGAAGTAAGCTGTTAATTTGGGGGGAATGTTGGAATTTAAAGGGGGAGAAGTGTTATAATGTGAACATTATTAAGTTAAGTAGTCCTTATCAGAGTTAGAGCTATGCACCCACCAGGGGTCGATGTTGCATATGTTGCATTTATTTTGAAGGACACTTCCACCCCGGCGTTGTTGTATGCTTGATCTGCCGCCGACAGAGATGTCTACAGATTAGCGCTGGATGTAAAGTTCATTTCGCCATCCTTATATAAAGGGCAAATACGGCCAAGACGTTGTCGAGTCGTTATTTTCTAGCTGAAGTTACCACAGTTCTCCCCCTCATTAATACGCTGTGACATGTTCTTGACTCGAACTTCGCAAAACCAAGGACTTGCCGTATCTCACAGGGGAATTAGCTCAAATGGTAGAGCGCTCGCTTAGCATGCGAGAGGTAGTGGGATCGATGCCCACATTCTCCAGTAAGCCCCTCTTCTTGAAAACGAGGCATCGTGTGCAAAGCAGTGAGTCTTTACACACCAGCCCAGTGGACAAAGAAATGAGTACTCAGGTACCAGAGAGACAATTAAATGCCATCCTATAAGTCCAGTATGAGGTAAAGATCAATGTTTCTGAAAGGTCATCCCGCACCTTAACACTGCTCAGGGGTTTATGGTACTGTAAAAATGCATCATCAATCCTATGACGATTGACAGTCAAACAGCATAAATATACTGGTCAAGTTACATTCCTTTCCCCAAAAGAAATACAACTATATTGAAGTCTTCTGGAGAATGCTTCACCATTTGAGCTCAAATAAGTAGGGATTTAACAATGACCGATACTTTGGTATTTTACTTCCAAAATTCTCTTGGTGCTAGAGATGTGATTCTTCTGTAATTGATGAGGGCAGCATAATAACGCTACAAGCCTTCTAGTCTGACAGACTAGATTTACTTGGCGTAAGGGCTAAATTTATCTCTCAAATGTTCCTGCACCTACGTAAATACCTGAGCTGTTTATCTGGAAACGTTCCTGAGGTCATGACCCCGACCGGCTTTTTCCTCTGAAACTTATTAACCAGAGGACGAGGTGGCCGAGTGGTTAAGGCGATGGACTGCTAATCCATTGTGCTCTGCACGCGTGGGTTCGAATCCCATCCTCGTCGGGATAGAGTTTTCTTTAGTCCGCCATGTTTCCATGTCTGCAAGATCAGATTCTATCCAAAATGTTCTCCTCCTCATTAATACGCTGTGACATGTTCTTGACACGAAGCTGGCAAAACCAAGGACTTACAGTACTTCACAGGGGAATTAGCTCAAATGGTAGAGCGCTCGCTTAGCATGCGAGAGGTAGTGGGATCGATGCCCACATTCTCCAGTAAGCCCCTCTTCTTGAAGAAGAGGCATCATGTGCGAAGCAATGAGTCTTTACACACCAGCCCAGTGGACAAAGAAATCAGTACTCAGGTACCAGAGAAACAATTAAATGTCATCCTATAAGTCCAATATGAGGTAAAGATCACTGTTTTTGAAAGGTCATCACGCACGTTAACACGGCTCATGTGTTTATGGTACTGTAAAAATGTATCATTTTGGCAAATATTTTGACATTTCCTATGACGATTGACAGTCAAACAGCATAAATATACTGGTCATGTTACATTCCTTTCCCCAAAAGAAATGCAACTATATTTAAGTCTTCTGGAGAATGCTTCACCATTTGAGCTCAAATAAGTAGGGATTTAACAATGACCGATACTTTGGTATTTTAGTTCCAAAATTCTCTTGGTGCTAGAGATGTGATTCTTCTGTAATTGATGAGGGCAGCATAATAACGCTACAAGCCTTCTAGTCTGACAGACTAGATTTACTTGGCGTAAGGGCTAAATTTATCTCTCAAATGTTCCTGCACCTACGTAAATACCTGAGCTGTTTATCTGGAAACGTTCCTGAGGTCATGACCCCGACCGGCTTTTTCCTCTGAAACTTATAAACCAGAGGACGAGGTGGCCGAGCGGTTAAGGCGATGGACTGCTAATCCATTGTGCTCTGCACGCGTGGGTTCGAATCCCATTCTCGTCGGGATAGAGTTTTCTTTAGTCCGCCATGTTTCCATGTCTGCAAGATCAGATTCTATCCAAAATGTTCTCCTCCTCATTAATACCCTGTGACATGTACTTGACACGAACCTGGCAAAACCAAGGACTTGCAATACTTCACAGGGGAATTAGCTCAAATGGTAGAGCGCTCGCTTAGCATGCGAGAGGTAGTGGGATCGATGCCCACATTCTCCAGTAAGCCCCTCTTCTTGAAGACAAGTCATTGTGTGCAAAGCAGTGAGTCTTTACACACAAGTGAGTTCTCAGGTACCAGAGAGACAATGAAATGCCATAAGTCAAGTAGGAGGTTAAGATCAATGGTTGTAAACCATCATCTGGCACGGTAACACGGCTCAGGGGTTTATGCTACTGTAAAAATGTGTCCTTTGGCAAATTTTTTGACATTTCCTATGACGATTGACAATCAAACAGCATAAATATGTTGGTCACGTTACATTCCTTTCCCCAAAAGAAATGCACCTATATTGAAGTCTTCTGGAGAATGCTTCACCATTTGAGCTCAAATAAGTAGGGATTTAACAAGACCCGATACTTTGGTATTTTAGTGCCAAAATTCTCTTGGTGCTAGAGATGTGATTCTTCTGTAATTGATGAGGGCAGCATAATAACGCTACAAGCCTTCTAGTCTGACAGACTAGATTTACTTGGCGTAAAGGCTAAATTTAGCTCTCAAATGTTCCTATATCTACGTAAAAACCTGAGTTGTTTATCTGGAAATGTTCCTGAGGTCATGACCCGGACCGTCTTTTTCTCTGACACTTATTAACTAGAGTACGAGGTGGACGAGTGGTTAAGGCGATGGACTGCTAATCCATTGTGCTCTGCACGCGTGGGTTCGAATCCCATCCTCGTCGGGATAGAGTTTTCTTTAGTCCGCCATGTTTCCATGTCTGCAAGATCAGATTCTATCCAAAATGTTCTCCTCCTCATTAATACGCTGTGACATGTACTTGACACGAACCTGGCAAAACCAAGGACTTACAGTACTTCACAGGGGAATTAGCTCAAATGGTAGAGCGCTCGCTTAGCATGCGAGAGGTAGTGGGATCGATACCCACATTCTCCAGTAAGCCCCTCTTCTTGAAGAAGAGGCATCGTGTGCAAAGCAATGAGTCTTTACACAACAGCCCAGTGAACAAATAAATGAGGACTCAGGTACCAGAGAGACAATTAAATGCCATCCTATAAGTCCAGTATGAGGTAAAGATCAATGTTTTTGAGGGGTCATCACGCACGTCAAAACTGCTCAGGGGTTTATGGTACTGTAAAAATGTATCCTTTGGCAAATTTTTTGACATTTCCTATGACGATTGACAGTCAAACAGCATAAATATACTGGTCACGTTACATTCCTTTCCCCAAAAGAAATGCAACTATATTTAAGTCTTCTGGAGAATGCTTCACCATTTGAGTTCAAATAAGTAGGGATTTAACAATAACCGATACTTTGGTATTTTAGTTCCAAAATTCTCTTGGTGCTAGAGATGTGATTCTTCTGTAATTGATGAGGGCAGCATAATAACGCTACAAGCCTTCTAGTCTGACAGACTAGATTTACTTGGCGTAAGGGCTAAATTTAGCTCTCAAATGTTCCTGCACCTACGTGAAAACCTGAGCTGTTTATCTGGAAACGTTCCTGAGGTCATGGTAGTGGGATCGATGCCCACATTCTCCAGTAAGCCCCTCTTCTTGAAGATGAGGCATCGTGTGCAAAGCAATGAGTCTTTACACACCAGCCCAGTGGACAAATAAATGAGTACTCAGGTACCAGAGAGACAATGAAATGCCATCCTATAAGTCCAGTATGAGGTAAAGATCAATGGTTTTGAAGGGTCATCACGCACGTTAACACTGCTCAGGGGTTTATGGTACTGTAAAAATTAATATTTTGGTAATTATTTTGTCATTTCCTATGACAATTGACAGTCAAACAGCATAAATATGCTGGTCACGTTACATTTGTTTCCCCAAAACAAATGCACTTGTATTAAAGGCAGATGTTTGAACACTTACTTAAGATTACTCTTCGGTTTTCAGGGTGGAGAAAAGTGCATTTTGATTTGTAGTCATTAATGTGACAGCAGGAAGATATATATCGTGTCATTCACTCATAATCCACAATCATCAAAAACAGAAAAGAGCAATCTGAAGTCTTCTGGAGAATGCTTTACCATTTGAGCTAATATCCCAGTAAGTGCTCAGAAAAGTAGTGATGTAACAAGAACCGATACTTTGGTATTTTAGTGCCAAAATTCTCTTGGTGCTAGAGATGTGATTCTTCTGTAATTGATGAGGGCAGCATAATAACACTATAAGCTTTCTAGTCAGACATCAAACTTAAAGAGAAGAAGGAGTCAGGTAAAGTGAACAATGAAAACAATATGTGGAAAGCATGGCTGCAGCAAAAAGGAAAAGTCACTTATGACAAAACCGTTTTAAGTGCTGTTCTCGGTTGAAAGCTGAAGAAGCTGAATCCAACATAAACCTGACCAAACAGATCAACAGGCTTGCAGAGAACAGAAGTCATACAAATATGGACTGATTGTGATATACAGTCTAAAAAAACAAAACAAAAACACCTAACAATACAATGCAATTACCTAGAAATGAGCACAGCTCTGGCCATATCAAGGTAGAATAAAATGTAATGTTTCAGCAGTAATAATAATGTAGAAGATATGATGTTGATTAAAAAGTTTTCCTGTTTAATAAAACTCTGAAGAATTCAAGCCAGTTGTTGAAATGCTTACTTAAGATTACTCTTTGGTTTTCAGGGTGGAGAAAAAGTCTTTTCGATTTGTATTTATTAATGCGACAGCAGGAAGCTATAACGTGTTCTTCACACATTATGTCCTGTCTGAAATGTATTGAAGAGAGGAGGAGGTGACTGAGTCGTTAGGACGATGGACTGCTTGACCATTGTGCTCTGCATGTGTGGGTTTGAATCCCATCCTCATTAGAAAGGAGTTTAGTTCTCTGTTTTTCAAACATTATCCCCTGTCATCAACAACCGAAAAGAGGTTTCTGAAGTCTTTTGAAGAATGCTCTACCAGAGGAAATAGTGATGTAATGAGAACTGAGCCATGTCTACAGAGATCAGTTTCTATCCCAAATGTTCTCCTCCTCATTGATACACTGTGACATGTACTTGTAAATAACCTGGCAAAACCAAAGAGTTGCAGTACTTCATAGGGGAAATTGGCCAAATGGTACACCGCTCGCTTAGCATGCGAGAGGTAGTAAAGCATAATAACACTATGAGCCTTCTAGTCTGACAGACTAGATTTACTTGGCGTAAGGGCTAAATTTAGCTCTCAAATGTTCCTATATCTACGTAAAAACCTGAGCTGTTTATCTGGAAACGCTCCTGAGCTCATGACCCGGACCGGCTTTTTCCTCTGAATCCTCTTAACAAGAGGACGAGGTGCAGAGTGGTTAAGGCGATGGACTGCTAATCCATTGTGCTCTGCACGCGTGGGTTCGAATCCCGTCCTCGTCGGGAGAGTTTTTTCTTTAGTCCGCCATGTTTCCATATCTGCAAGATCAGATTCTATCCAAAATGTTCTCCTCCTCATTAATACGCTGTGACATGTACTTGACACGAACCTGGCAAAACCAAGGACTTACAGTACTTCACAGGGGAATTAGCTCAAATGGTAGAGCGCTTGCTTAGCATGCGAGAGGTAGTGGGATCGATGCCCACATTCTCCAGTAAGCCCCTCTTCTTGAAGAAGAGGCATCGTGTGCAAAGCAATGAGTCTTTACACAACAGCCCAGTGGACAAATAAATGAGTACTCAGGTACCAGAGAGACAATTAAATGCCATCCTTTAAGTCCAGTATGAGGTAAAGATCAATGTTGTTGAAAGGTCATCACGCACGTTAACACTGCTCAGGGGTTTATGGTACTGTAAAAATGTATCATTTCTGCAAATATTTTGACATTTCCTATGATGATTGACAGTCAAACAGCATCAATATACTGGTCACGTTACATTCCTTTCCCCAAAAGAAATGCACCTATATTGAAGTCTTCTGGAGAATGCTTCACCATTTGAGTTCAAATAAGTAGGGATTTAACAATGACCGATACTTTGGTATTTTAGTTCCAAAATTGTCTTGGTGCTAGAGATGTGATTCTTCTGTAATTGATGAGGGCAGCATAATAACGCTACAAGCCTTCTAGTCTGACAGACTAGATTTACTTGGCGTAAGGGCTAAATTTATCTCTCAAATGTTCCTATACCTACGTAAAAACCTGAGCTGTTTATCTGGAAACGTTCCTGAGGTCATGACCCGGACCGGCTTTTTCCTCTGAATCTTGTTAACCAGAGGACGAGGTGGCCAAGTGGTTAAGGTGATGGACTGCTAATCCGTTGTGTTTTGCACGCGTGGGTTCAAATCCCATCCTCGTCGGGATAGAGTTTTCTTTAGTCCGCCATGTTTCCATGTCTGCAAGATCAGATTCTATCCAAAATGTTCTCCTCCTCATTAATACGCTGTGACATGTTCTTGACACGAAGCTGGCAAAACCAAGGACTTGCAGTATTTCACAGGGGAATTAGCTCAAATGGTAGAGCGCTCGCTTAGCATGCGAGAGGTAGTGGGATCGATGCCCACATTCTCCAGTAAGCCCCTCTTCTTGAAGAAGAGGCATCATGTGCGAAGCAATGAGTCTTTACACAACAGCCCAGTGGACAAATAAATGAGTACTCAGGTACCAGAGAGACAATTAAATGCCATCTGATTTACTTGGCGTAAAGGCTACCAGAGGTATCAGAGAGACAATGAAATGCCATAAGTCCAGTAGGAGGTTAAGATCAATGCTTGTGAATCATCATCAGGCACGGTAACACGGCTCAGGGGTTTATGGTACTGTAAAAATGTGTCATTTGGCAAATATTTTGACATTTCCTATGACAATTGACAGTCAAACAGCATAAATATGCTGGTCACGTTACATTCGTTTCCCCAAAAGAAATGCACCTGTATTTAAGGCAGCTGTTTGAACACTTACTTAAGATTACTTGTCGTTTTTCAGGGTGGAGAAAAGTGCATTTTGATTTGTAGTCATTAATGTGACAGCAGGAAGATATATACCGTGTTATTCACACATAATAACCAATCATCAAAAACAGAAAAGAGGAATCTGAAGTCTTCTGGAGAGTGCTTTACCATTTGAATCTCAAAAAAATAGGAATTTAACAAGAACTGATACTTTGGTATATTAGTGCCAAAATTCTCGGTTATTGTTAAATCCCTACTGAGAGGTAGTGGGATCGATACCCACATTCTCCAGTAAACTTCTGTTCTTGAAGAGGAGGCGTTTTGTGCAAAGCAGTGAGTCTTTATACACCAGCCCAGTGGACAAATAAGTGAGTACTCAGGTACCTGAGTGACAATAAAACGCCATAAGTCCAGTTTGAAGTAAAGATCAATGGCTGTGAAGGGCACGTTAACACTGCTCATTGTTTATGGTACTCCACAAACAATTTATACAACTGTAAAAATGTATCATTTCGGCAAATATTTTGTCATTTCCTATGATGATTGACAGTCAAACAGCATAAATATGCTGGTCACTTTACATTTGTTTCCTTAAAAGAAAAGCACCTGTATTCAAGGCAGTTATTTGAACACTTACTTAAGATTACTTGTCGGTTTTCAGGGTGGAGAAAAGTGCATTTTGATTTGTAGTCATTAATGTGACAGCAGGAAGATATATACCATGTTATTCACACATAATAACCAATCATCAAAAACAGAAAAGAGGAATCTGAAGTCTTCTGGAGAGTGCTTTACCATTTGATTCTCAAAAAAGTAGGGATTTAACAAGAACCGATACTTTGGTATTTTAGTGCCAAAATTCTCTTGGTGCTAGAGATGAGATTCTTCTGTAATTGATGAGGGCAGCATAATAACGCTACAAGCCTTCTAGTCTGACAGACTAGATTTACTTGGCGTAAGGGCTAAATTTATCTCTCAAATGTTCCTATACCTACGTAAAAACCTGAGCTGTTTATCTGGAAACGCTCCTGAGTTCATGACCCGGACCGGCTTTTTCCCTTGAAACTCATTAAGCAGAGGACGAGGTGGCCGAGTGGTTAAGGCGATGGTGCTAATCCATTGTGCTCTGCACGTGTGGGTTCGAATACCATCCTCATCAGGATAGAGTTTTCTTTAGTCTGCAATGTTTCCATGTCAGCAAGATCAGATTGTATCCCAAACGTTCTCCTCCTCATTGATACACTGTGACATGTATTTGGAAAGAACCTATATTCCACAGGGGAATTAGCTCAAGTGGTAGAGCACTCGCTAGGCATGCGAGAGGTAATGGGATCGATGCCCAGCCTTGACAGCAGCAAGATATATACCTTGTTATTCACACATTATCCCCAATTATCAAAAACAGAAAAGAGGAATTTGAAGTCCTCTGGAGAATCCTTTACCATTTGAGTTAATATCCCAGTGAGTGCTCAAAAGAGTAGGGATTTAACAAGAACCGATACTTTGATGTGATTCTTCTGTAATTGATGAGGGCAGCATAATAAAGCTACAAGCCTTCTAGTCAGACATCAAACTTAAAGAGAAGAGGGAGGCAGGTAAAGTGAACAATGAAAACAACATGTGGAAAGCACGGCTGCAGCAAAAAGGTCCGCCATGAAGTGCGGAAAAGAAAACACATGCACACGTTAATGTGTGTTCGACTGTTGTACTCGTGCAGTCCGCTCACATGCCCCTGAAGACCAGTGTGAGAAAGTATTCAGCCTAGTTTAGCATGACCATGAATACATAAGACTGTGGTAAATAAAAGGCTCCCCTCAGGCAGAAATCAGGGAGACACTGATGATTTTTTTTCTTTTAAATTTGAACTGTATCATGACCCTTATGCAAAATTCATAATATTGAATGTATATGTATATATGTGGTTCTCTTGTTAAAACAATTCATGCACACGTTGTATTTTTAGTCTAGTCAATGAAACCACTGCATTACAGTTGCACTTATTAACAATTTTGTGCAAAAAACATCAATAATGCCCCTTCCCGAAAATCACGGTATGAAAAGAAAGTGGTCAGTCTAACTACACTGACGGCACAGAGTTGTCACTTATGACAAAACCGTTATAAGTGCTGGTGTCGGTTGAAAGCTGAAGAGGCGCAGATGTGGAAGTAGAGTAAAATACTGTACTGAAATGGATTGATTGTGATGTACAGTCTAAAAAAACAAAACAAAAACAATTAACAATACAATGCAATTACCTAGAAATGGGCACAGCCCTGGTTTGCTCTTAGTAGCACTTAGGCTTTGCTGTCAGAGATTTTATATCTGGAGTTAATTTGATATCAGTTGGTGATGTGTTCCACAGCTAACAGCTCTTTAGATGAAATATATTCATTTTGAATTGTGGCAAGTTATTTGTTAGCTGTAATTAAGTTTGGGTATCCTAATGAGGACGACCCCTCCCACACAAAGATGGACATAGCCTCCGTGATGTTACCCGCCGGTTTCCCAGGCTCTGAGTGAGCTGCTCCACCGTTGCCATCTTGGTAGTGCCTGACTCCACCTACCTCCCGGCTAATCCAAAATGGACAAAGATGGAGCGTGTGCGTGTGTGGGGCTTTCAAAAGGCATAGAGGACTACCCACTGGTGGTCTTACTCTCTCTCAGTCTGGCCTGCTGCAGCCTCCTTCCTTTGTTTGGTTTGTTGCAGCAACAGCTAACGGTACAACTGTTAAAACCAAGAGCCAGAAAACATCAAGATTTTGTAAAACAAAGTTATGTTTTGTCAAGGTTGCTAGGCGACAGGGGCAGTGCTTTGTGACGCAACAGTAAGGATGGACACAGCTGGTGAAATCCTTTGTAGACCAGACCGTCTCATTTCAGTTCAGCCATCGCTGTCAATGAAGGCGTGGAAGATGCGGCCCCTGAATTGAGACCCAGCTTATATTTTCATCATCATCCACGTCGTGCACACCTGGCACGTGCACACACCTTTTCCTGGGCTGCTTTTTTTAAATAAATGAATACATATATTCCTGTTTGTGCACAGCTTCTCTGTCAAACAAATACACTGATTGAATAAAAAATCTAAATATCAGGTCAGGAGATTTGGCTCTGGCGAGTGACGATGCCCTTTTAGCTTCTTAGCTAATGTTATAAGTTAATTGGCTAAGGTTAGCTCTCTCCCTTTCTCACTCTGTCAGTCCTATTAAAGAAAATAAATGTTCTCCATCGTGATTTATCATGGAGGGCATACAGGCTAATGTACTGGACTTAAGGGGAGACACTACAGGTGAATGTCGTAAAATTTGTATCTAATGACGTTATCACTATCACCACGTTTATATGCAAACGAGGCGTTATCTAATTAAAATGCACCAATTTGCACACATTTGCCACGGCACTGCAGGTTCTCACCACAGAACTTGAGTGTGTTTGGTGAACTTAGGGGAAAAATGTACAAATGCAAGCAGACAGAGGGTCGTAAAACACACCACCTGAATGTGTATTTGGACGTTTTCTTTCCATTAGTGTTTTTGCCTGTAGTGTCCTGTCTTAAACAGTAACTGCCTCATTTTAATTGTCGGCTCTTAATTGAATAACTATTCACTCTGTTGGTTTGTTGTATGTTAATGGATTGTTATCAGTGACAACAGATACAAGATACAGACAGCCCTCCCTCAGATGTGAGAGGAAGGAATTGCAGGTACACAGTGTAACTGAGTCCTTGTTGTCATATGCAAATATAAAGTATTAGGTGCAATTCTTGAAAACCCTTAGTTCACTATGTCCCTCTTCCTGCTGCAGTCAGTTATTCTCAATATATACTAGAAACTAGCAGACTGTTAATTTTGTAGAAATGTGTATTAAACATCTGTGTGAGTGTAAGGGCATTAATAAAATAAAACGGTAAGTAAGTCAGACATGTGCTACTATATTTAACTTTGTGTTTTAAAACAATTTTTTAAATAAATAATTATGAGAGGTGGCCTTTTTCTCACTTGAGCCCCTGCCCCCCGAAAATGCCTGCGCACGTCCCTGATCCACACACTTCTAACATGACTTTTACTTCCTCATCTACATTCACGTGTGACCATGCAGTTAGTTTGTTACCTCATTTATGTTGAATAAATAACTTCCTGTAGGATACATCAGTGCGCGGCCTCCTGCTTTGTTGCCAGCCTTGAGCCGGGTGGTAACTGTCTGTAGTTGTAATGCAGAAGAGAAACAAACAAAAATCACACAGGAAATGTGCACATCAAAAGACACCACTTCACCTCCACTTCTGAACACAAGGCTGAGTGTGTTTTATTTTGCTGTACTTCAGCTCTTCTCAATCTCTCCATTACTCAGAGAAAGGAGATGTTTGAGTGATGGATCTGAGCACTAAGTGAGGGACTGCTGCGTAGCCGTAAAACAATTCTGCCCATCCAGTCATTTGCTAAATCCTCCTAGGATAGACGATCTTCAAGGCCGTCGTTCGTCATGGAAACGTGATGAAACTCCAGCACAAAAAAAGATAAACACAGATGAATGAACAGGACGTACGACTCTGATGCAGTAAATCCAGCCTGATCACTGTCAGTGTGGTTACTGTCCATAGTTTTTAAATGAGGCTTTAAATCACTGTGTGGAGCTGGTCTGAGAAATTCAAAGCAGTAGAGAGAGGTGAGGAAATGAGACTACAATTGTGTAGATGTAGTTTCCCAAGCATGTAATGTATTCATCGCTACATAAATCCTAATGATTGTCAGACATACATTCTGAATCTGGACCACATCATCACGTCTTGAGGCTGTGTATTATTTTTTACTGTATTTATGACCATTTGATGGTTACAGTGTTGATCCATTATTCAGTGTGGTGAATCTTTCAGCACACACACGCAGCCTGTATGATGTTTACTACAGTCAGCAGCTTTGATTGACAGCTCCACATGAGGATGACAGAAACATGATGTTGAAAAGTGGAGAGATTTCTTCTTTATTACATTTATCACATGCACCTCTCTTCTTAAACATTCATTCTTTCTAATTCATGGTGGTATGCTTTGTAACAAACGTGGAACCACAGGGATGAGGAAATCTGTTAAACTCACACACACACGCACACACACACACACACACACATAAAGCCAATCAACACAAACATATTGAATTGACGACCTCTCATCCAACAATCCTCTGGTTCCTGCTTTTGGCAGCAGCGGCGGTGCAGGCCCTGGTCCCAGGTGTTCACCGGGGTTGCCACAGACGTAGCTACAAGGTGCTACATGTTGTTAGGATTGGCAGACCCTCTTCCCCAGGATCTGAGGATTTCCCACCAACACTCTCACCCACTACCACAGTCACCCAACCAGGTTGAGTAAACCCGTGCAAAGGAGGGAAAAAAAAAGAAAAAAAAACAACCCTCAGTTACTGTCCAGCCTCCTTCTCCACCGCTCAGCCACCCCCATGGCCAGATCTGGTCCCTATTCCCGTTATGGGCCCCACAACCCCACCCCCACCACCATTCCTTTTTTTTGTATAATTACAAGTGCGCGCACACATATACACACTTATATACACTTATATATGTTTGTGCCCAACCCATCTTTGAAGAAGCCCCATAGGCAGATATGTGTGTTCACATATGATTGGCTGTTTTGTATTTCTTCTGTCTCATGCTTACCTTATATATGTGAGACCTTGGATATGTTTTGTGATGGTGACTCTGATGAAGGCCACAAACCGAAACGTGTCAGTCTAATAAAGTTCTTCTTTTTAATACAAGTGTTGCTGGACTTTTCTCTTCTCCATGCTCCTTGGAAGTAGGCGAAGTTGTACCAGGATCACATCTCAGGATCCCCAAGGAGGAGCTGGAAGACGTTGTTGGACAGAGGGACGTCTGGACTGCTTTACTTGATCTGCTGCCAACGCGACCTGACCTCCGATAAGCATCAGAAAAATGGATGGATGTAAAACTGGACACCTGTGGCGTCAGCTCAACTGAAGTTATCAACTGCGCAGTCACAGCTGCAGCTTGATTTTGACCATTTAATGCTTCATCGAGCAAGTGATGTGACTCAACAAGGACAATCTCACCACTGAGACAGGTGCGTACGAGCTTCACTGTGGGAGGTGATGGTGCACATGAAGAAGAACTGCCTACAGGTTGATTTCAAATGTTGGAGCAACCTGTTACTGCATTAATCAAACACATATTTAAAAAAAATCACTATATTTCATGTTCATTTCATCAATAAACTTTAAGTTCAATGGACATTTGTCCCCTGGCTGTTTCATCTGCAGCATCATCTCCTGTGTGCTGACCCGTCCATTACCAGCTTTAATGTCTGATTTAGAGAAGAGACTGGATGTGACTGTATATACAGTCATAACTCATAACGAGACACATTCATCAAACATGCGGTGGCTCTTTGCTCTCGTGGCTGGAAATCCATTCATCATCCCATATTCACCGGGGGAGGTCATGTCAGGAAGACCTAATTTGGGTATTGATTTATGCACCGCATGCCTAATGAATGCTCTAACCTTGGCAACATATTGAAGCAGGCACAATCAGCGCCACGCGGCGGAGGGTGAATAATGCATTAACAGCTGATCAAAACAAACAGCGCTAAAAACCCGCTGTGCCAAGAGGCTGGGACCTTTGCTTCATTAGCACGCTCGCAGATGGCAAAGAAATTGCCATGTATCTTAAATGACCAATAGATTTAGAAAGCATGGACAATATCTAGTATTACACTGAATCAGGAAGAACTCCTCAGTGTATCATAGAAACACATTAATACCCACAGTCCTCTGCAAACATTTGACACAAGAAGGCTGATTTTTCTGATGTGTGAGGACCAGAGGGGAAACATTAGATATAAATTGAAGATTAATTAAAATCATTTCAATGTAATACTTTTTTTTTTGTTTTTTTTGTTTTTTTGGGGGGGGGGGGGGGCAGTTTTTGGCCTTTAATGAGATAGGGCCAGGAAAGTTAGGGGAGAGGGAGAGGGGATGACATGCAGCAAAAGGCCCGAGCCATTCAAACGCGGGACGCTTTGGTAAGGACTCAGCCTAAGTGGTATGTGCTCTACCAGGAGCTCTACCATGAAATCACTTACCATGACTGTTCTGACATGTGAGCGGTCATCTGAATTGCACTAGGCAACCTCCTTTAAATCCTATCAGGGAAAAAGAACCCGTGGTTGTTTGTGCTATATGTGTGTGTGTGTGCGCACTGTCATTTGTGTGTCCATGTGTGTCCACTTCTCTCTTGCATTGCATTGAGTCCCTGCAGTTCCTGGACAACTGTTTGTTGGCTGGATCAGACCTGTTTATCCAGATCTCAGCTGGCCATCTCCTCTCTCTGCTTTAACCCACAGTTTCACACTGAGTCTTCCACAGCCTCCAGCTCTGCTACAGTCCACTTTACTCAAGCAGTGTGTATCCACGGTTATGGATTAAAGTGACCTACATCTCAGTTTGTGCAGGACAGTCCTCCATTTTGACAGGGTCTGCCACAACCTGCAAGAAAAGACATATCAGGGTGTAATGACCTCAATTGAAAGGTCTGATCCAGGCTACAGCCCTGGTGAAAATTATAGTCAACCCTGAATTCCAAGCACATAATTCAGAGTGGTCAGATAGTCCATTTACTACAACATTAAGAAACACTTGGCCTTATAGCCTTTGGAATTGTTATGTTTTTTGTTGATAAAAGCTTTTTAATGCTCTCAGTAAAACCATCATTCATTGGTTAATGCAGGTCATGTAACCACTGAAACTTCAGCACAGGTGAGTCTCCTCATTTTTAAATTTGTTTGATGAAGCAATTTAATTTCATCAAAAGCTGTCAATAACTGTGTCTCGGGAACATTTTTGTGTTTGTGTTGTTTCACTATAGTTTTTTTTTTGTTGCCCAGTAACCTTGGACATTTTATTAAAATAATCGTATTATACAAATTTGTTCATTTGCATTTCATTCTGAAGATATTGTGAATTATGTACTTGAGTGTTAATAATTTTGACCTGGACTGTATTTTTATTTTAGAAAGTTCCCTTTATTGCTATTTATTTATTTATTTATTTATTTATTTTCTCCACACAACTTTAGGTTTTAACCAGATTTTAGTCAAAGCCTCCCTGCTTCCTGATCTCCTATTTGCTCTGTTTGCTATTAATCCTTATTTTATAATATCATCATTATTATTATTATCAAGTGGGGTTAAGTTTCCATCTTATCTTACATTAATTATTCCTATTCCTCTTCTTATCTTCATTCTTTCAATTTTCATATGAATTCCTCATTGCATGTGAAAAGCACTTTGAGCTGCATGTCTTGTATGAAAGGTGATATATAGATACAGTTTATTATCATGATCATAATTCTTCTTCTTCCTCTTATTTACCACTGTGAGCTGTGCTCCTGGCTTGAATAGTCAGTCAGTTTCTATACTATGTGTAGACATTTCCTACACAATAGAGGACACGGCTCTATTCTGAATCTCCATTCCCTGTGAATGTTACCCTCAATGTAAGTACAGCTCATGCATTTGTTATGGAGTGAATTTAAACTGGCAATAAAATGGAAAAACATCCCAGAGTCAATGTAACATCAGAAAGACGTTGGACTCTAAGGAATCGAGTTTCCCACAATCCTCCAGTCAACTTGCTTAAACCCTGGTGTTTTCATAATCTGGTCATTTCAAATGGCAATTCAATAATAAGATGTTAATAAGTCATTGATTTGACTCAGTGCTTCATCGGCCGTGTACATCATCTCCAAGATAGATTTTCTCATTTATTCACTCACCATAGCCTTGTACTGTTAACACCTCTCAGCCAGAGCTGGAGGTATATTGTTTTTGGGTTGTCCGTCTGTCCCTCTGTCCCATTCTCATGGGATGGGGAAAAAAAAGAAGAAAAAGTGCACTTTAAAGAGAGGAGCTCCAGCAGATGTGGTGGTTTGTGGTTGGTCAGCATTTTCATGGTAGTGTTGGGCAGCCAGGTAGAAACCTGAGGTACAGTAGAGAGAACATCAACAGACCAAAAGCTTGTACAGTAGGTTATAAGGTCCTGGTACAAAAAGTGACATTTACCCAGAGAGTTTCAGTGTTGGTCATACAACGAACAATTATATGATCACAACAGGAGAGACTGAGGACTGTTGACAGTTTTCATATTCATACTGGAACTGCACTTTAAGCAGCAACGATTGAACACGACAGCCATATACATTCCAACACGTTGCTGAAGTAATGGAAATCACTAAGCAACATTTAACTCTAACAACAGCTATTTCAGTTCTTAAGGTAACCAAGGTCGCTCTGAACATTGCTACAATATATCTCTCAAAGGACCTGAGAGCTCTTGATATTTACTTTAGGGACAATTTTATATAAGATGAGGAGTTTGTTTAAATCCATCTGTTACTTCAGCACCATGGACAGCGTCATGGTTTCATCAACACACAGCACAGTGAGGTTGAGGGCTTGAGAGGGAGGATGGAGGTTAACAACAGTTTGTGTTAACAAAGGGGTTAACATCGCCCCCCCCCCCAAAATTACCTCCTGGAACATGATCCTGGCCTCGCTACTTTCTGTGCTCGCCTCTCAGCATCTCGAGCGCTGCTGGCAAAGGATGAACAAACTGGAAAAATCAGTCAAATTAGCAGATATATTTGTTAATTAGCATTAAGAAATGTACTCATAATCCATAAAACTGCTAATGGTATAATTGAGTATAAATTGAATGAAAGAGTTAAATATGACAAAAAAGTATAATTACCCACTAACACATTAACAAAATTAGCAAATTAGTCTTTCTCCCATAGTGGACAGCTGGGCTGCAGTGGTAGGAAGAGTAGACATAGACTTTATGTTCACATCACGTCCTAGCCGCCCTTTCAACTGTCGCTGCTTCAAGTCCCTATAGTGTTACAGTAACACTCAGTGTAGCTTGACTGAGGATCAGAATGGTCAAAATCAGCCTCTGGCAGTAATGTTAATGATGTTGTAACTTTATGGTCTGAGCAAGTTAGCTGCTATGTGCTAATCAAAAGTATACACTGTTACTAAGCAAAGGAATTCCTGCAGTTTGATCATTTCTTTCTGTCTTTCTTGTAACAACAAAGCTAATGTTAACTGAGCTAGCTCTGCAGCATAAACTTCCAAAAAAAGCAACATGAAAAAACAGTTACAGGCATCAAACCTACTGCTCTTGTTATTCAGTTGGCTTCAAATGAGGCTGAACGTTCAAACAGTTTCTCTTGACTGTCTTTTGACAATATTACATTAGTCCAATGTGGCTCCAACCTGTGGATACAATAGACTAACAAAGATGGATGTATCCTCTGTGACATCACACACAGGCTTCTGAAGAGCGGTTTTGAAGTTCAGAGTGAGCTGCTCCACAGTCACCATCTTGGCAGTGTCTGACTCTGTCCTTAAATCCCAGCTAATCCAAAAATGGTCAAAAGGGTGGGGCATGTCTGACTTCAGTGCATGTTGGCTTGTGACAAATATACCGAATCTGAGAAAGGCCATACTTGAACTTTTTTTTTTTTTTTATCCTGTCATCTCGAGATAACGGAGATAACAGAATAATGACCCCGTTATAGGAAGATAATTATTCTGTTATCTTAACATAACGGGATAAAAAACATTTCTTCTTCTCTTCTTCTTCTTCTGCTCTGTCAGAGAGGAGAGTGTTAGGTTAGGTAGCCAAGCTGAGCTGTTGGATGAGTGGTGTGTTCGTTTTGCTGATTCAGTTGCTGAGTAAACAGTAACAGTAACCTCTTCTATTCACTCTCTTCAAGCTAAATGCTCCACCATGTTCACCAGCTCGTCTCTATCGGTGTCTGCTGTTTGGGTTTATCAGCGACTCCAGTGTAGACAGCTGCTGGAAACCAGGTCGACGAGGTCCGAACCAAAACAGTAAATGTGCTATAAAATCCAGCTGCAGAGTTGGATGATCATTTTAAGAGTAATCGTTAATATGAAATGTATTGATTAGTGCAGTTTTGAACACGCGTTGTCCGTGTGACGTCCTGTGTTTGTCCTCTGTGAGTGTGAGAGACGAGGTGTGTGTATAAACAGTAACGTTTCCTGCAGCCTGTCAAATTACACCTGACTTGATTTCAGCTTAAAATAAAAGTGTTGCGCTCGGAGATTACTTGTGAAGCTCACTGAAATCTAAATTGCTTTGTTGTGTTGGCTGATGTGGACGTTTTAGAAGGTAAGTAATCAAAACCAACATAACCTTCCCCCCTCTTCCCATTTCTTCCCCAGAATTATCAATGAATTATTTATCAGGGGAACTGCTGACTCCGAAACTTCAAAGACAATTTTTTTTTTTTGTTTTGGAAGCGGCACCAGTCAAGGCTCATTAATTAATCAGCCGAGTCGAGGTTCATCGTCAGTGGCATGAAGGGTGCTTAGAACTCGCCACTTCTACCAGTCAGGTTAATCAATGGAGCCTGACATATTGACTACACGGTTTTCAAAGAGTACCACAGAAAGTGTATGGGCTGCCCGAGGCTCTCTCACATCAACACATATTTTGCAGTAATTTTGGTTTTTTTAAATTTATTTTAGCTCTAAACACTCAGAACCAAGTGTGAAGTTATGCACTCATACATATATCAGATACAGTGGCTTCAGAAAGTATTCAGACTTCACTTTTTACACACTTTATTGTTGTAGATTTTTAAAGTATAAAAGTGCATTTTTCCTCATCAAGCTGCTCTCAGTAACCCATAATGACGAACTGAAAACATGTTTATAGAATTTTTTGCAAATTTATAAAAAAACTAAAACAGAAATCTCTCTTTTACAATAGTCTTCAGACTCTTTCTGTGGCTCCAAACTGTGGTCAGGTGCTTCCTGTTTGCTTTGATTATCCTTGAGAACTTGACTGCAGTCCGCCTGTGAAGAACTGAATTATTTGGACATAGTTTAGAAAGGCACACCATGAAACCATGAAGTCCAGTGAACTCTCTGTAGACCTCTGTGATAAATTGTACAGCTTAGACCAGGGTATAAAACCATTTCGAAGGCTCTGAGTTTTCCCAGCAGCGCAGTGGCCTCAATAACAGTGAAATGGAAGAAGTTGAGACCCGCCAGGACTTTTCCTAGAGCTGGTTGTCCAGTCAAACCGTGTAAACAGGCAAGAAACCACTATTTTCATTCAATCAGGAGAGACTCATTTGTGTTAATGAATATACTTTTATTGTCTGGTGCAAAACAAGAGAGGAAAAGTGAGGGATGTGAGTCTTTGGCGATTAGACCCTATTGTGACGTCATCATATGTGAAAAGGGGGCGAGGCTGTGCGAAATACTAATAAATAAAAACATAGGAAACCGCCCCAGGGTTTAAACACTGGTGGTGATCCTGGAGATAGGAAGAGGAGAAGATGGAGGTCTGGATGTGATGAGGAGTGATGATGAGCTCGGCCTGGCTGGATATGAAGACCGCAGGTAGGAGGGGTGGAGGAGGCATAACGCACTGAAATGACGGCTGACAGCAGGAGGGAGGAGAAGAGATTTTAAAGTAAGACAGGGACAACATGATTGTCTGGTTGAGATCGTTGCGAGATCTGATTGGTTTCTGAACACCTGAAGTCAGCTGATTACAAGGAGTTGGGTGAGAGAGGGAGAAAACGAGAAGACTACTGTATTATGAAATAGTGGTCAGGGCCTTTATTTACCTCCACTTCAGAAGGTAGCAGGCCATTGTTTATTTTGAATTCCCTTTGTTTGATAAGTGTTATTGGTCATATTTTAGTACAAAGCTTCGTTTTGATCCGTTCCCATTTGCCCTGTTAAACCTTAATACAAACCCATCACTTCCTGTAAGCATTTCAAATAAAAAACAAAAAACAAAACAAAGTTGAGTGAGGTACTGTCACAGGCCGGCAGCCATCCCA
The DNA here is from genome assembly GCF_002260705.1 of Seriola dumerili. Taxonomy (NCBI): domain Eukaryota; kingdom Metazoa; phylum Chordata; class Actinopteri; order Carangiformes; family Carangidae; genus Seriola; species Seriola dumerili. The sequence continues at coordinate 22,757,004 of NW_019174404.1, forward strand.
AGAGGGATAAACAGGGTGCTCTCAGTTGATCATCTGATTAAACAATTGCCTGACAGTGAGCCGGTGGCTCTTTTGACGAGTCATTCTGGCCATAACAAAGAGAGAGAGAGTCTCATTATCTTCTGAGAAAAGCAAAAAGAAGATCTGGCAAAGCCAAAGGGACGGTCGTCCAGGAGGCTACAAGGAGACAAATGAGGAAAAACACTGATATTGAGCGACACCATTCTCCTCACCTCTGCAGAAAGAATATGCAGCACAGACACACGGGAACGTTAAAGGATAGATTAAATCCTGGGTACCACGCTGGCATGGGCATCCTCCGACACCTGTAGACAGCACAAATCCAGATCCATCAGACCAGTTCTTCAGCTGTCCAGTGTTGGTGAGTCTGTGTCCACTGCAGTCTGGCTGATTGGATAATTGCATGAAAAAGCAGCTGTACAGATGTTCCTATGTGCTATATTCTTTTCAAGGTGTCTGTCTGTACGTCCGTCCCATTCCTGTGGACAAGATATCTCAGTAACGCCTGGAGGGAACTTCTTCAAATTTGGCACAAATATTAACTAGAACTCAAGGACAAACTGATTCGATTTTGGTGGTCCAAGGTCAAATGTCAAGGTCTTGTTGACCTCACAAAACACTTTTTAGCCATTGCTCAAGACTTCACACAATAATTATGACGTAATGGTTCATATTTTATACGACTCTGGATAAACAGGGATAAACAGGGATATAATGTGAAACTAGAGTGGACTGGGGATGTACTCAGATTATAAGATCCTGTAAAACAGGAGAAATAATGAAGCAGAGCAAACTTGCTGCCGTTCGTCTGGTCGGTCCTAACAGAATTTATTACATACATATTGTCAAATTATTTTCTTATTTTTCTCACTCATCACACATCCTCCAAAAATAAACAAATCCCATAAAAAAATAAAATGTAAAATAGGAGACTAGTCTTCCTTTACATCTCATCACTACTACAACTCATAATGAAGGGACAGTAACCCTCCTCTATATACGGCATATTAGTTCTGTCTCATTAGTCACCCACATTCCTGTTGCCTGTAATCACTTTAAACCTACTGGTTCTACATGTTCCAAGGCAACACAACAGCTAACAGTGTCATATGAGCATGCAACAGATATCTATCAGCTTGGCCTCAGACCAGTACAGCATGGATTTTCATAAACAGAACATTCATTAGCACTCGGGCTGTCAATAAACATAAAAACTGGGGTTCTACATCGGTCAGGGAGCGGCTAAATGCTAAATGCTAAATGAAAATACTGCTCGCCATTACACACACTCACAACACGGCCTCCTCCAATGTCATGGAGCCGGAAGAGCCCGCGTGAGGCAGCACACAGTACCACCACTGCACAAGCGGCACATTGTAAACATATCATAAGAACACAAGAGACAGCATTTCACTGTGCTTATTTACAGATACAGTTTGTGCACATCACTAACCAGTAAAACAGGAGAAATAATGAAGCAGAGGAAACACGCTGCTGTTCGTCTGGTCGCTCTGGCCAGAACGGCGAGCTTACGACAGCTACGCCATCAAGGCAGTCCTGTTACGATCAGCACTCTACCGCCCTCTGCTGCCTGGAGTAGTAAATACATATATATATATATATGTATATACTCTATATATTATTACATTTTTTGTTAACACAAAAGCCTTGAAGGACTTAATTAAATCACTGTATATATAATAATGTGACCAAAATATCTTGTGTGGGTCACAGAGGCATACAACTGCAAGGTGGTAATTGTAGTTATGTTAAGGAAACTGTAACTCAGACTTTAAAAATCCTAACTTAAGGTGTTTTGTGCAACCAGCCCCTGTTTCCTCAAATAATCTGCAGTGTGATTTTCCTTTGTCTTACATTGTGTTCTGAAAAAGGCCAAATTTGGGATCAGCAGTGTAGTTTTCTGCTCAGATAGATTAGAAACTTGAGTTAATATGTTTTTTGTTTTTTTGCCAGATCAGGGAATTGTCGAGTTATTGAATCAACAAATACCTAATGAAAAGCCACGAAACCTCCAGGCAGGCTGAGGAAGTCAAATTTAGTTTTTAGCACCGTAGCGATTTATTTCCCAGTGATTAAGGAAAAAAAAAGTGAGAGGAAATAGCCTGATTTGTTCACATCTGATGTAGACAAATCCATCCAAATACTTAAAAATGAATGATTCATTTTTAGTCAGTGCAGCTGGAAGCAGAAATGTAAATGCTGCCTGGTTACTGTACATCATTTTAATTAAGACGTCTCAGTTATTTGAGAGTTCCTATGTAAAATCTTTGCTTTTATCAGCCTTGACCTGTGGGTTCTCCTCTCTGGTGCTTCAGTACGTCTTCGAAGTTGTATTCCAACATTTCAACAAATAAACAAATCATATTATAAATAGGAGGCCGTTATCCACCTTCTGTCCCAGTTACAAAGCCCAAACCAGTGAGTGGGCTAGCTAACCTTTACTCTGGCTGGGCAACAAAAAAAAAAAAATCTGCTTGGATAACTCATTTCTGAAGCAAGCTAGAATTAGAGGAGAATAATGATTTAGGAAACAGATTAAATATAACATTTAAATTCTGATGTGTTTGGGTCTCCCTGAGGTTTCCCCACTGGCAGAGTCAGAATCAATACCAATGTCTTTGTGTGGATTGAGATGAAAACAATAAAGAGTTGTTTGTACATTCAATGGTCGATATATAATGACATTGATTTAACCATTACATTAGATTTAAGTCCAGAAATAGCAGTGTTTGTGGATGGAGTATAAACACAAGTGACATCTCATTGCTCATTGTAACTGCACATCACTGCATCCTACTACTGGTCTATGAAGCTCTAAACGGTCTAAGACCCAAACACATCTCTGATCCACCTGTACGATATGAAACACCCAGACCCCTCAGGTGATCCAGGACAGGTTCACTCAGTGTTCCCAGAACCAGAACCAAACAAAGTGAAGCAGCTTTTAGTTCCTCTGCTCCTCACCTGTGGAACCAGCTTCCTGAACACCTGAGATCTGCTCAAACTGTCTGATGTTTTTTAGCCCTGATTTAAATGAGCACAGTTTACTGCATCTTACCAATAAATCACACGCATCACACCTTTTTAATCTCGTGCCATGTTTGCATGTGCTTGTTTTTGATGTCTTTTATCACTTCAGCTCTTCTTTTAAAGTGGTTTCCTGAGTTTCTTACCTGATATTAGGAAAACGTGATATGACTCATTCAAATATTTTGTATTTTTTCAAATTAGTTTTTTTTTATTGTTTTTAAATGCTTTTTTAACATCATCTTAATGTTGTATTTTTAATGTATTTCCAATAATTGCTTGCTTGTGATTTTTTAAAATTTTTTTTTATATAAGAACATAAACATCCTCTGTTGTTTCTGCTGAACAGTGAAAACAGAGTTGCTCCAGTGTCTGGAAGATCCAGAGGCACAGACACCCTCAAGGTGCAGCCGAGCATGGAGCTCCAAATACAGTATATTGATCATCTGAGTGGCCTATAGAATCAAAGTGCTCCAACAACCCGAGGTATTGAATTAATTAGGGCTGTGTGAGGGGGGGGAAGTGCTGCATCAACATAATTATTGAAGAAACAATTATGTTAACAGCTCTGTTACTGTGAGCACACTGACTGTGCGTTTCATTTTTCATGGACACTCTGCAAAGCGCCACAGTTTACACTTCCACAATAATCAGACACGTATAATGACCGACTCCAGTCTGGTAAAAGATAATTAAAACCTGCGCAGCTCAGCTAGAAGACACTTTGAGCTGTGTGAAGAGTTTGGGAAGTTTTAGGATCCTTGCAACATGTGTGTTGCTCCAGGCCAGAATGAAACACAGTCATATTTAATGTTATTTAATGTTAATTACATTAATTATTGTTGTAAAGCAGCTTAGTCAAAGTTTTGCCGCTCATCTGTTCATCTTATGTTACTTTCACTTACCCTAAAACACTGTTTGTCTTACTGTATAGTCATGTACACAATATACACAGAGGTGTTCGCAGTTTTGTTGGCATGCAGCCTGAGTGACATGTGCAGCTGTCACAGTTTATCTCACACAGACCTGCAGAGAGGATATATGAACCTAACACCAGGACCATGTGCCACGGGAAACCCAGAGTCTGCAGGTTTTCAGTCCAGCCTGTCACCTGAACAGCTGAATTCTTCTTCTGTATTTCCAGAGGAGCTGATCAGTTGGTGGAGTCTGTGATTGGAATAAAAAAAAAAAAACCTGCATGGTTCTGCCCTAGGCTCCTGGGGCCGGTTGCACAAAGCACCTTAAAATGTTCACTTAAATAGTGAAGGATTTCTCTGTATCTTAGTCTTCAACTTCGAGGAATCACTTAAAGTCAGTAAAATGTTGCACAAAAGATCTTAGTGACTAAACTTCACCACACAAGTTCCCATCAAGACAACAGGAGGATGAGATAGTGGCATGCGTCTTTAATATTACCTGCTTCCCGACTGATAACAGCAAGTGCTAATGGCAGCAAATGAACAATCTCCATGGAAACAGTAGAATATCTCTTTCACTGCTGCAAATGCCGAAAATAACACTTCAATTTCTCCTTAGCTGATGGAGTTACTTAGGTTTTCTTAGTTAAGCCTCAACTTTTTTTCTTAACTAAGCAAACCTTTTAAGAGATTCTATGCAACACCCTTAAGTAACTCCATCAGCTAAGGAAAAATGAAAGTGTTACTCTTAAGTAGAAAACTTAAGGTGTTTTGCTGCTTTTTTCTGTTATTAAAACTGTTTTGTTTTATTAAAACTGTCGATTTTTTAATCTTTTTATCGCATGTATTCAGGAACCAAGAAGTTATCTGTGCACTGTTTGTTTACCCAGTAAAATGTTTGTTAAGGGAACTTCATGCTCATCCTGATCTCAGGGACTCACCTACATTAATCCTGCTGCCTCCACTCATAAACCAGCTCCTCTAACCCCTTGGCCTCAGCGGCCTGCAGCACAGATCCAGGTTAGTGGGTTAGCCAGATAATTTAGGGATGAACTCAGGTTTTTTCTGTATCATGTCGCTGGCCCAGAGATGCTCACTCAACTCAAGTCTCTCACTGCTGTGATGAGCGTTCTATCATCTGCTGCATCCAGTCACACTGCATCACCTTATCTTAGGAATTCAGAGCATGCGGCTGCATTCTCATCACTCCCTTATCTATCAAGTTATCCTGATACCAATGGAGGGGATGAGATTCAGCTCGTCAGACATTTCCTTAATGTTAATGCACCAAAAACATAATAACTAGAGAATGAGCTCAGTACAGAGCTCTGAGACTTCTGACTTGGACCGGAACAACAAAAACCCATCAGGAGACACCATCACATAGGCCACAGCCTGTGTCACACTGTGCAAGAATCATACTGCAAACAGAGGGGAAATTAATTATAATGAACAAGAGAACAATTCATGAAATAGAACAACTGGCACATTACACTGTAGTTCTGTTTTCACCTTCCTCTGTATGAGTCAGCAGCTATAGAGAGACAGTACTGCACATATTTGAATTCTAGTAGTTTTTCTTCCTTCACTGGATCTTACAGTAATGAAACTGTGTAGATCTGAGCTGATCTGACTACGTTACCTGTACACAGTCTCCCTGTGAGCTGAGGGCTAATTAATAATACTTTGACTATGTTCATTTTTAGTTCAACCTCCAAAATACAGTCAGATAATCCGTGAACACTGCCTGTTTGTTTACAACTGTCTGATCGCCTGCTTGTTTCTTGCCTCAGTGGACCGTGTTGCTGTTATCATCATCATGCTGCCAGAGCTCAGGAATCACGTCTCCCTCCTCTAAACTGAACCAGGGAGTTTTTCGCTGAAGACCAGATGTCATCATGTGAGCAGCAGCGGCTCACACAGACTCGCCTCAGTGAGCGGGCCGAGCAGTGTGCTGTTAAAATCTGGTTAAAATGAATAAATGAACTTTACAGCCTTCAAACGTTTTTTTTTTCTTCAGTTTGTAAAACGCAGCTCGTCCCCTGGAGTGGAGTTAATATTTAAATGTGACACGTTGCTCTGCAGAGTGATATTCACGGGATGTGCCAGATGGATACGATTACAACTTCTGTTAGTCGAACTACACAAAAAGAGAATATTGAAATCATTTCCATATCATAGCTTTCCAGCACAACTTATTACTCATAATATTCAGGTATTAGAGGGATTTTCAGACAGTAGCGTAGTTCTCTTTGTGAGCTTTTACAGAGAGCTGAGTTTCAGCTGACATGGCTGTCAGGTGTGTATGTTGTGAAGAATTATCTGACATGACTGATGATTTAGAGACAGTGTCTGCAGCTTGGTGGGCTCCCTTTGAGGCAGCGTCAGCTCACACTGATTTAAAAATCAACCGGCAGAATGAAAATCGATAATACACCACGCTGAACTTTCACTGACACCTTTATTTATTTATTTATTTATTTATTTATTTGTCAAACGTATGTTATCTCTGTGTCGTCCTTTAGACAGTTGTTTAGAGAAGTTCCCCTTGTTGTTGTGTTCAGAGACGCTCTGAGAGCTGACACTTGAGAACTGGTTGTCAAAAAGGTTTTGTTTTTTTTTCAGAAAAGCTGACAGAGCAAAGTCAAACGCTAAACAGACGACAGAACGGAAGAGGAAATAATAACCAAGCCACAGAACACATGAGAAGTTGCAGTGTCCGTTAACATGTTTAATTTGTACAGTAGATAATGTGATGTTTACATCAAACTGTCAACACAAAATCATTTCTATTAAACTATTCCCTAAACAATGCTGCTCAGATCTCCATCTTCATGTTCCATCAAGCATCAACCTCTGGGGCTGAGAGATGAAGCCAACACTTTAGTGCCAAAACCTGCAGTTCCTCTAATGACCACTAGAGTCTGGCTCCAACAGTGAGTCAATCCCCATAGACTCCCATGTTAAAATGTCCAACTTTACAGCAGAAATAAACATGTTTACAGCCTGGTACAGAAACTGTTTGGGTCTCTAGAGCTAATTTCCTCCTTCATGACAACTGTTTATATAACTCACCTGTTTACATTTTATTACGGCTTAAAGTTTTTTATAATTGAGGGCGTGGCCTCTTTGAGTGACAGGTGGGTGAGCGTATGCTTACCACAAACCATCATGCACTAAGTCTCAGCTTCACACACGCCCCACCTCTTTGTCCATTTTTGGGTTAGCTGGGAGTTAGTGGCAGAGTCAGACACTGCCAAGATGGCGACAATGAAGCAGCTCACTCTGAGCTCAAAAAACCGCTCTACAGAAACCTGTGGGTGACGTCGCAGAGGCTACATCCATGTCCCCATCTCCAAAAACTTAATCCGTGATGGATTCAAACTTGAAACTTGGAACTAAATAATAATAATAGTATAGATTATTTTAAATCTTCCCAACATCAGTGGATATACGTACACACTCACACACAGTCTAAGGGCTTAAGGGTCAAAAACACACCCTCTCTGCCTCTGTCTGCCAACAGGCCTCAGAACTGGAGACAGCCGCCGAGGAGAGATATAGATTCAGGCTGATTGACAGTGGCTAACCCCTGGACAAGCTCTGGTTTACAGCCAGCAGTCTCTGAGAGAGACCTTTTCCATCTCCATGAACTGCTGAGGCTGGTCTGCACATAGAGCTGTCCTTCTCATGAAACACTCAAACTGTATTTCAGACAACTCATGTGGAAGAGACATATGACAATATCAATATACAGCATTAATGCGTCCTGCATCACACCTGTCCTGGGTTTTGCCACTCAGGTTGGATACATGTTCCCCTGCCTTGTTAGTGGAGATTCTACTTGAGGATTGAATGTAGGAAACTAAGCATGATGTTAAGTGAGTCAGTGCAATAACAATGCAGAGATTTACATTATACTGTGTAAGAGCAATGACAACTAGAATCACCTCCTGGTTGTTTCCCTCCACCAACCAGTCAAGTTACAGGAAATATGGTCACAGTCTCTCCTTCCTGAGTTACAATGACTAGAAGTGTTTTTGCAGAATGTTATGATGTCAGAGTGAAGTTGACCTTTGACCTTCTGGATATAAAATATCATCACTTCATTTTATCACAATTTAACTAATTTGTGTTAAGTAGTATCATAATTACTCATGTGAGGTCACAGTGACCTTTGACCTTTGACCACCAAATTCTAATTAGTTCATCATTGAGTCCAAATTAATGTTTGTGCCAAATCTGAAGAAATTCCCTCACCTAAAAAAAAAAATGCTACCATTATTATGAAGAGCTTCATTACGTTCATTACATCTCTGAAGCCAAAACTGATCCTGATCCTCTCAGTAAATCCAGACCAGTACTGGACTGAGAAAGAAATTCAGCTCAGCTCATGATGCCATTACTCCACTATATCTTTACACAGAAAGTAGTTGTTTGCTGCTGTATTATATATATGTTTTTTTTTTTAAATCTCCTTTGCAGAACCTTTAACTAGATTTGTTTTAGGATTTGGAAATAGAATGAAACCAATGCACCATCCACATGACCAGTAAACCTGAACACTTTACCTGAAATATACTCTCAGCACATTGAAGGTGTCTTCGTAGTTCACATATTATAGTGAAACACACGTAAACCCTCAACATCCGAAAAGCAGAAAAATAAGGTTAGCTGTTATTGATCTAAAAAAAAATGTTGGGTGAGGGAACTTTTCAAAACGAGTTGCTTGCAACTGCATTATCAGGTGACAACAATACACCTTAACAGCAAATATATGAGAGTAAAAAAATAGAAACTTGTCACTCTGATGGATTACCTGCCTAAACTGAAAATGAAATGAGATGAATGGATGGATGTGGAGATGCTGCCTGGAAGGTCTGAATCAGAAAACATATGATATGCTAACCTAAAGAATAAATTTTACCCTGGGATATGTGCCTGACTTATACCTGATGTATGCCTGGATATGATCCAACCCCACAGCACCCCTGAAGAATAAATTCATGAACTTGTGATGCCAACAGACAGAAGAGGGAAAAAGCACATGTTCAGGTTTGAGGACCAGCAGGACCTTTTGAATTGTAGCTGTCAAAAAAAACAAAATAGAAAAAAAAATTTTTAAAGTTAGACCAAAAATGAAAACACAGATGGAATACAGCAACCACAAACTCCTCCACCCATCACCAGCGCTCTGTAGTGTGCCGAGTGCTGCATTAGCTGATTGTTAGCCTCTGCTGCGGCTGAGGAGGCTTTTTAAAGCTGACAGAGCACCATTTGGGAAAAGAAAAAAAAAGCCCTTTAAAGAGATTTCAAAAGCTCTAAAACTGTGCATAGAATCTGTAACAATGTGCTGCTGCACCATCATGAGAGTGGGTTCTCGTACATTATCTCATTAGAGTGAGAAGTGCTGCTCTATGCTGTAAAGTCCCATATGTATCTCATGAAAGTGTACCCTATTATAGTGATGTGATTCCCTGCCACTTCTGTTTCACATGTCACAGAGAGCTGCGAGAAATATTCCGGCTTCATCGCCCCGCTGCCGGGAAACGCTTCTGGCTCCCTGATTATGCTGTTTGCTTCAGACATGGCTGCTTAAGTAATTCCTGCCCTCTGAAGGCTGATAATGATGAACATGCTTTCAGCCGGCACGGGAATCTCAACGGTATTTGCAATCTAAACACTTCATCTGCTCAACAGAAGAAAAAAAAAAAGAAGATGATTAATGGCTCCACTCTTGAACGTTGTGCAGAGGCAGGTGGATGTGCATGAAGAGAAATGACACCTGCAGAGCCCCGCTCTCGCTCCGAGGTAGAGCTTCTTCACGCCACATCGAGGCGGTTCACGGATTAGACTGTGGTGGTGTGAGAAATCCAGTTCATCAGCTCTGCCTCCATTCCTCTGGACTGTGGAAAGCCTGGTAATAATGATAAAAGATGCTTAGCCCATGTACTGTGTCGTACTTCATCTGGTGGTCATGGACCGCCGGGAATTCATATGACAGCAGATGGTTGAGACGTATGTTAGAGGATTGGGTAATGAACACACACACACCACATCCATGTAATGTACAGTTTGGTATTCATATGAGCTACATTAGGCTCACAGAAGGGCGAGGTCACGCAATTGTGAATTCCAGTTTATGGGCTTGTTTCTCATCTCGTATTAATCCCCTCATTTATATATTTAAACCTTGAAGATCATTGAAGGGAAACCTGAACCACAGTGATGTCGAGATGCATCGAAATACACAGTTAAAATTTGGTGCACAAAAACTAAAGTGAGATTTTCCAGGTTGAGTAAACCTGCAGGACTTGAAGCATTAGACAATTAGTAGAGTTTGGTCTGGTCCCATGGTCCAGTCCAGCGTAGATGTTATATCGGGAGATGAATGTCCAACAAGCGCTTTATTGATGAAAAGTTATAGGTGTTAATCATATAAGAGAGGACCAACCAGCTTTGTTCTACAGAGTACAGTTGTGAGTGTCGGAGGGATCTCTGCTAATGAATCTGAGGCAGAGTGATAAACTGAGTCCGGGGGTTTGAGGTTGGAAGCTGCAGCACGTCTGTAGATAATACCATCATAATCTAAGACTGATAGAAAGACTGCCTCAACTGTACTTTTCCCACAATGCAAACGGAAGCTGGATCTGTTTCTGTATAAAAATCTGAGTTTTTGCTGCAGTTTGGTGATGAGATTTTAAATATGAGTCATCAAGCAACATACTCCAATTAATGCTGTGAAGTTTTATATATAGACATTCATGTCTCGAGAGGATGAACCCTAATGACCTGGTGATCTTCTCCTCGGGCACCGCCTTGAACTACAAATGATTGGTTTTCAGTAAAATGTCGCAATAACTATTGAATATATTGTCATGAAATTTGGTACACACATTCATTTTCTCCAGAGGATGAACTGTAATGCATTAAATGCTATTCTCTCTCAGAACACAGGTCTGTCTATCTGTCCTTTTTGGGGAAGTTTCTCCTGATCCAGTTTGAGGGTCTAAGGACAGAGGATGTCTTAATGCTGCACAGATTGCTCAGCACTTTGAGGTTAATTTGTGATTTGTGATATTGGGCTGGATAAACAAAGTTTGCCTTGACTTGACCAGACAGCTCAGAGGTAAGTTAGGTCAGAGTTAGAGAGTGGTGCAGATTTAAGAGGGGCTGATACCCACTGCAGTGTCTAATGAGACAAGAATGTTAAGTACACAACTCCAGTCTGTACACAACTCCAGTGTGTAGCCATGTACCCCTGTGACATATCTTTGGAAAGCTAAGAGTCATGTATTTCCACTGATGCAAACATTTCAAGATGCAGTCATACCAACGGGTAAAATCAACGCCTCTGTCAGACCAACAACTAACACACAAACTATTAAAAAATCAGGCAACTCACCTTTGAAGTCTCATACTCCTCCACCGATCGTTAAACCTCAGAAAAGGGACGAGACAAAAAGGGTCTTGTAATGTTCGCAAAGGTCCAGTTAATCCAGTCCAGTAAAGTTTTAAGTCCAAAACACATTACTGTGAATGAATACACACGGACCGCTGCTGCAATATTTCAAATGACCTGGTAGATGTCCACAATTTTCAACGTATACTCCGTCATGAACGCATGAATGAAAGTATTGATACTTAACATAATATTGATTAGAACATATTTGTTTTAATGAAATGTCACAAAGGGACTTTTCATTTCCAGCGTTCCTTGTGGGTACAATGACATCATTTTCATCAGTCTAAGGAAACAAAAGGTTTTCAAAGGAAGAATGTTTTTTTTGTTTGTTTTTTTTCCCCCCTAAAGCTGGCCATCCGGTCTTTGGTTAAACTGTTTAACAGAGCTCTGACATGACGCTCTGTGACCTTGTGGTATCAATGTTTGAACAATCAACCTCTTTGCTGAGCCACATCACACGCTTGGCCGGCAGCAAGAGAAATGAAGTGAGCGACTTCAGGCTCAGACAAGCTGCTCAAACCTATTCTTGGATCTAATATGAATAGAAAATATTGATGCAATAAAAATCATTTGGTTTTGCTTTACACAGAACTGTGGCAATATTTTGACTTTCAATATGAATTGAATGATGGTTATTATGGTAAAGGGTGATGATGGGGGTGGGGGGGGGGCAGCTGTTTTCATTATTCAGCCAAGGCCAAAGGTTACACACATTAGCCTCTGAGAGTATGAATGTATCCTGGTTGTGGGAATACAGTGTGCTCAGTGAATGCCATTAGATTAGGACATCTTTTGCTCAGTGGTGATAATCTGTCCTGAGGGTGGTATTTAGACAAAGTGCCATAATTTGTCCAGAAAGGAAAAGAATTATTTCTTTATATGTATAATTCAGTTGGTGGCAAGAAGCAGAAAAGGGTTTACTGTCCTAGAGACAGTGAAACCAGCACCATGTGTGATGCAGGAAATACAGTACATGTGCAGAAAGCAAACACAAGCCCATCATTCGGAGAATGATACCGGCCGATGAAAAAGTGAAAAAGTAAAATCATGTCACAGTGATTTTACGTGGACTGACCTCTCCAAAATAGAACTAAATATAGGACTGTATAGAGACGGTGAAAATCATTAGAATCTGACTTTGAGAAAGGAAAAGGAACTGGAAGGAAATTTAACAGGCGTTAAATGTAGTGTTTATATTAAATGTTCCTATATTCCTTCTCTATGAAGTCTCTGATAAGCCATGTGACAAAGTGGATGAGAACACATCATTTGTCCCCAATGTTGCCTGAACGTTACTTGTTTCCACCATAGTTTAATCATTAACCAAGAATTTGCAGATGCACAACTATCCCGGGTTTTTTTTGTGTATTGTGTTTTGTTTGGTTACAGTTCACACATCATCATTACTTCTGGCTAAAATAAAACACGGACAACTATTGTAAAGTTAAGATATTCTTTATTGGTACAGTTCCACAAATTAATGGTTTTCTTTGTTACTTACTATGCACCATACGCTCCAGGGAGTAAAGGAGGAAGTGCCCAAACACTTCCTGTATTTATACACTGGGCACATCATCAGTGATATCGATGGGGTAAACAGAGAGTGGGGGGAAGTGAGTAGGGAAAGTGGACTAATTGAGTGTTTATTTAGTGAATATTTAGTTTGAGTCATTTATGAAAGGAGGTAAAGGGGCCGTTTAGGAAGCTTATTGAAAAGCATTAACTTTGTCATACCCCTGTTTTCAAGGAATATGGATGGCAGATACGGCACAGTCCAGGTTGGCTCCAGTTGCTAGAAGGAGCTATTTAAGCAGTTGGTTGTAGGTGCTGGCAAGGGGAGAGCATGAGTGTATCTGTGTGCAAGTTTAATTTAAATTAAGTTCAAGTTCTTAATGTAAATAAATCACACCTTGGAAAATGGTGCTGATGTTTGTCTATTCTTTGCTCTACTCTTTGGGTGATGACAATGATTGTTGCCAAAACCTATCATGGTGGTATTAGTCCCACATTGTTGTTTTAGTCTGTTCTCAGGCGGGCTTACTGCCAGCTGTCAGATATTCCTCTGAGAACATCACTTCCAGGCCAGGTTCCAGGTCTCGATCCAGTCCAGGACCCAACTGCTGGCTAAGTTCTCTCAGGGCGTGTGTCCAAACCAAAGGAAACAAAACAAAACAAAAAAAAAAAAAACAGATAAATCTTTGCTTTTCAGCTCTGGTCCTTTTCTTTGTTCACACTATCTTTTCACAAACATTTCACGACATGTGGACTTGATGAGCGAGGAATTGAACCACCGGTCTTCTGATGTGAGGGCGACCTGCCCTTGAGCCACACTTCCTACACAGAACACAATCAGAAGATAAATTAAAACCAGTTTAGCTTTTCGAATTCATGTTGAAATCCCATTGGATGGCCCACACCAGACACTGACTGGAACTGGGCTGTACTAGAACCTTTTCAGGTGGCCTCATTCTGGTAGTTTGGTCCACACCATAGTCTGATTGACTGGTTTCACACCAGTCTGAACAGACTGCACCAACCACACAGGAATTCATTGGAACCGAATCAAACAGGTTAGGTGTGAAAGCCCTAGATCGTTTGTTCCAGATCTTCGCTAGCCTGGTTTCCATTGCAGTGTTGTGCTAAATAGAAGCGATTATTTTAGAAAAGTTGACAGAAAACAATAGTGAATGGTCTGTATTTCCTTTGAGTGATGTCATGTGAATAAAGCTGGGTTTTCTCCTTTCATGATATCTCATGACGACAGATTTCCAGCATCTGCCTCTCGGTTCGGAACTGACTCCCAGGGGCCTGATGTGGCAGACTTGAGTCCAAAAGAAGTGTTTCTAAGGATGTAATTCCTCTAAATCATACACAGTGGATCAAGAATATCTTATATTATATGAGGTTAGAAAAAATGAGGCACACACTGCGAGGCTCACCTGATAAATTCCATAAAATCTGGAGACTTTTTCTGAGATGTGTAGCAGAAGAGGTGGAGTTCCACAAGAAACCTTAGTGCAAATGTTATAGGATAACGGTCTTGTCTAAGTATCGGACATCCCACTCTGATGGACCCTGAGAACCAGGATTGTCTCTCTTGAACTTGAGCTATACATTTTTTTGCGACCTTTGAGAGTTTTTTCGTGTTTAACTTACTTACTTCTGAGTTTAAGTTTATCAACCAGTGAGCAGCATTCTGATATTTCACGTCGGTTCGGTCTTGAATGTTTAGGTGAACGAGTGCAGGTCGATGCGTTGTGGTTGACATGATTCTGTTTGCTCTCATAAATCTGATCTTATCCTAAATGATACGTAGGAAATCGCTGCTCCTGAGTGAGCGGTGCACTGAGTGAACTGTACATGGTGTATATGCATCATTAAATCAAGAGCCCTGCTGTGTTGGAACACTGGAAATGTTGAATCACTCTTCCATATGTAAAACCCACTGGTTTCTGAGAGGAAACACAGGGTGAACATGTTCTCCTCAAGCTCACCCCGTGCATAACATATGTCTCCTGATGTGCAGGATTTGGAGACTCAACCACAGATCATCTTCTTCCACAGAACACACTGTAAAATAATAGAGGTAGAGAGGCCAAGTCTTTAAACCAGGAAGCAAATGAACTCCTGTGGGGTTGGAGCAGCTACAACATGACAAAAAGACACAGGGTTTAGCCAGCTACAATTTCACATGGATATACAGTTTCTATAAACACATCGTTCACACAGAGCTGTTGAACCATGGACATTTGATTTATACAAGTTGTCAGGCTATCAGAAACTGCAGGAAACACTGTCTGACAGAGTCAAAAGAGCCAAGCTGGGATTAAGAGGCTGTTGCCCCCCCCCCACTCGTCTCCCAGTCAGAGGTGGGTTATTAGAATGTAGCCCACCACGTCGGCTTGTCTTGGCTTACACATACCACTGGCATTTCCTCCTCCACATCCAGTGACCGCTGTGCAGTTTTCCTCTCTGAGGGCTTTTATTTTGGGCCCAGAGCCAAGAGCTTAC
Organism: Seriola dumerili; assembly: GCF_002260705.1. NCBI lineage: Eukaryota > Metazoa > Chordata > Actinopteri > Carangiformes > Carangidae > Seriola > Seriola dumerili. The sequence continues at coordinate 22,772,466 of NW_019174404.1, forward strand.
ATTAAAGTGCACTGACTCCCATACTGTTCCATGTTAAGGTTAATAGTAACTCTATTTAGGATAAGCTCCAAGGGCAGCACGATCGAAGATGTGGCAATCACTGTTATTCATATCCACTCGTGCTGAGTGCTGTAAGGTCAAGGAAACACTCAGAGGGCTGTACTTGGCAAATGTCAGCCAATAATAATAAGGATGTATGTGGAGGGAAAAGTCTGACGGACTGAGATCAGGGGAGACAAGTTATGAAAGATGAAAATAGCTTGTGGAAATTTACATTTTTGGCAAACCAAGAAAAAGCAGCATCATGTTTCTGAGAGCTGAAACGCAGAGCGCAGTCGGCTCGTGATGATGGGACAGGTCATCACTGAACACGTGTCATTCTGGGTCAGGGCTGTTCAAGTGTTTGACACATACTGCATGAAGCTTGGCACTTTTGCATTTTGTAGATGGTCACAGATAATCATTACTCAACTCTACAAAATACATCACCTCTTCTTTTTCTCTCAACAACTTGGTCTCCAGCAGCAGCTGTTTACACTGAACGAGCTCTCATAACCTAGCAGCAAACACAGTTAGAGACACAGTTGAACATAGTGGAGCATTTAGCAGCTGACGAGCGGCTCAGACTCCATATGCAAATGTAATATATGTACATATATTGAATTTCCATATATGAAATATATGTACATATAAAATTAAAACACTTATGTAACAATATGTAACAATTTTCCTTCATTGACATATATGTTAAGCCCATATAAATATTTATGTTTATGTATGTATGCTTATATTATAGACATATGTTACATAAATATACATCCATCCCAAAGCTTGTTGATGTTATATTATAGGAGAGACACGATTAAGATTAATGAGAAATTAATAAACATAAACAATCATGTAGAATTTTTAAATGTATGTTATTTTTAATAGACACAACATGTTACACCATATAAAAATTCATCATATAGATATTTTAAATATATGTAAATATACAAATTTTACTATGGGTATTTAATCTATGTTTTAAACTTATATCTTCATGTATCCTGAGGATGTATATATGTGATAATAATATATCCCCTTAGAGGTGACAAATATATGGCAACATCACTCTTGATATAGAGACTGGGCTATTTCATAAGTGGACCAGAAACTTGACTCCTAATGAATTCAGTGTGTCTGCCATCAGGTCGCCCCAAAGGACGTGTGAACGCAACAATGGCTGACGCTCTTGTCAAGGGACAACCACCACCACCTGCTCCCCACAAAAAACAAGATATTTATTAGGACAAAGTCCTTGAGATGTAGCATGTGACGTAGCCTCTGTGACATCACCCACAGATTTCTGAGTAGCTGTTTTAAAGCTCAGAGGGAGCTGCTCCACCGTCGCCATCTTGGCAGTATCTTACTCCGCCCCTAACTCCCAGCTAATCCATAAATGGGCAAAGAGGAGGAGCGTGGGGAGCTGAGACTTTGGTACATGATGGTTTGTGACAAGGATACGCTCACCCATCTGTCACTCAAAGAAGCCACGCCCTCAATTATGTATAACTTTAAGCCTTAATAAAATGTAAACAGGTTGAGTTATATAAACCAGTTGTCATGAAGGAGGAAATTAGCTCTAGAAACCAAAACAGTTTTTGTACCAGGCTGTAAACATGTTTATTTCTGCTGGAAAGTTCTTCAGTGTTGGCTTTTTTTTTTTCAGAAGTTGATGCTTGGACCTGACACCCCACAATTATCACATCAATAAAGTAAAGTGCAGACAGACAACAGACAAGAAAAACACAAACATTAATGACAGTAAAGTGTATGGAAGCCCTGGAGGTCTTTTTCTGATCTGTCTAAACAACCAAAAAGTTTTTTTCATTTTTCAAACTTTTTTTCTTTCATCACAGGAAAAAGATTCTCTTGCCTCTTGGGGGTTTGTTATACAGATGAAAAAAAACAATAACGTACAATCAGGTATAAACAGTGACAACTTCATGATAACATCTCAGAGTAAGAAGACGATACTGTACCTGTGTAGCAGCAGCTTCAAAAGGTCCCTCTGTGTTTACACAGGATGCATTCAGGCAGAGAGTAGAGAGTATAAGTGATGATGAAATGGATCTAATATCAATAGCTTTAAACATAAAAGTACGAGGGACAGAGAAACAGAGAAACAGAGCTCAGCAGGTAAACAGTAGATTTACTTTCAGGAACATAGTGTTTTTCTAGTCTTCTTCAGAGGCCATTTCAGACCAAAGACTCACTATGAGACCAAACCATCTCAGACTGCCACAGGGAGAAGTTGCAGTGGTGTATACTGGCCCATCTCAGCTCAACTCAAGCCAGCTGGTGGCGTCGCCCACGACTCAGCTGGTCAAGTTTGTTAGAGGAACAGCCTTTTCTGTACGACACAAGCCTTAAAATGCACTCAAACAAATTGAACCTTTGAGGCAGCAGTGGACTGTTGCTGACTTGTTTTAATGCCTCAAATAGCTGTGCAGCTATTGGCAGTAATTCTGGTGGAGCGTGTGGGTTCAGGGCCACAGCTCCCACTACAGCTCCCAGTGAGTCCAGTTTGACAGAATGCACAGCAGGTAGAAGACAACATGAACCCAGTCTGAGTTTATTCGGTAGGATGAAGATGTATACCTTTGGTTTCTTGAGTTTTATCACAGAAAGATGCAGTGAAGGAAGAAAAACGACTAATATTAAAACATGCGTGGTGCTGAGGTGAGGGATGGTGCAGGGGAACAGTTTCTCACTGTGTCTTATGTTTGGGAGATTTTGGGAGGTTAATCATTCGTAACTGTGGGCTGCCTGGCTCTGGAGCTGGCTGCTCCCTCCATAGGGGGATGATTAGTACCCAGCAAGACCACCATCCACTTCACACCACACTGCTCACAGCACATATCATCACCACAGCCACACGCACACACACACACACACACACACATCCAGAGGCATTTTGTTTTACTATGTGTGCAGCTGCTACACTGATTACAACTTCTCTCTCTCCACTAACTTACTCTAAATATTAAAATAGCACAGTGTAGTATTGTGCAACACGTTTTAATATATCCTTACCCAGGAAGTGTATTTCTATTGCACAAATCCAGAATTTAAGAATCAGAATCAGAAATACTTATATACTCTATATTTATATTTCAGTGAGTGATCTCCTTAATCTCCCAGAATGCCGTTCAGGAAACCCTGAAGAACATATGAACTCATTGCCTGTAACTGTGGTTACGTGAAAAGAGGAATGTTTTTAACTATTTAATAAGACAAAAATTAAAAGCCATAATGTTCATCACATCCCGCATTACAGACTTGCACACAACACTCTGATGTCCGTACAGTAAATGTGCTCACTAAGGTTCGTGCCAGTTCTCCCATTCTCATCCATCCATTAGCGGCACCACTCATCCTCGAGGGTCGATTCGGGGGCTGGAGCCAACCCCAGCTGATTATGAGTGAGAGGTGGGGTACACCCTGGACAGGCAGCCAGTCCATCGCAGGGCTGACATTTACCTCTGTCTCACAGACAGAGGTAAATGTAAGTAGCAGTAGCTTACAGTAGCTTAACCCTTTCTTACCATCAGAGTTTCTGAATTACATTGTGTCAATTATCTACAGATGAACGATAAGGTTAGCTCGTTTCTACGTTTAGCCTTAAGTCACAGTTCAGCTAAGTAATGTTAGCTAGTTTCTAACTTTACCTTAAGTTACAGTTAAGCTAACTACTGTTAGCTAGCTGATAGCGTGCCTTGTCATTTTTCATTACCAATATAAAATGTCATGATGATGTTTGAACATCATTAAACAATATTAAAATGTATTAAAATACATGTGTGTCCAACACCTCAGTTCACTGAAGCACGAGCCTGTGCTGCACTGGGTTCACTTTCACCCTGGAGAAATACGTAGTTGACCCCCTGATATTCAGTTTGACCAGTGATGTAAAGGGTTAGTGGGTTCACCATGTTAATGTGAATCCTCCTCTTTGTTTTGCTCTGGACCGACCAACAGCTGAACAGCCACACACACACACAGACCTCAGAAATACAGGGTACAGAGCCCCCTGTAGACAAATCCACCAGCTGAGAGGCTATATGCGTTATACTCCCCCAGTACAACGGTGGCAGGTGGACCTGAACACATTCACACCGACAGTGAGAGCAGAGACGTTTGTGTTGATCACAGTGGACAGGTGAGGCAGTCTGTGTCTGAAATTGGTTATGACACAGGCTTTGGTAAAAAAAAAAAATATATATATCTGGATGTAGAGGTTCTGTCTGACCGCAGTCTGAATGTGTGAGTGCTGTGTGGAGGGGCTCGTTACACCCTGCAGGTATTACCTCTTGGCTTCATCAAACTCCATCGCTTCTTTCATTTATCAGAAGAAATGCATCATTAAATACAAACTGGAAGGACATGATGCTGTAAAAGTTGAATTTTGATCCCATGCTGGCAGATCACTGGGTCTTTTCCGGTCCCTGGTCAGTTCTTTGCAGCAGACAAATATCTTTAAGGACTTAATGGAGAGTTATGAAAGTAAAATTGATTTCATGGAGCAAATGATTTTGGCTTTTACTTAGTTGAAGTTAACTTTTGCAGCAGCTGAGAACAAGAAGTCTGAAGAGGTGAAGAGGAACATAAAGTGATAACAAGAAACACAAGGAAGGGGGGAATGAAGAGAGAGGGAGGAGGGACCTGCCAAACCATAACATAACATTAATGATGCATGACTGTTAATAACATGGCTATAGTTAACCACTAAAACCTTCTCCAGTGAGCCAGATGAGGAGATGAGTCGTCTGTCCAAAGACACTGAGAGTGTCAAAGTAAGATCATTTCACAAAATCTCAATCCAAACATAATGTAAAATAAAAATGTATTTTTATTCCTATGAAATATTAAAGTGCAGTTAAAGTTCACTTACTTTTTAAACATTTGTGAGCTTTTTGCACAAAGTTGCATTACTGCTTGTCCCTCTTTGTTTCATTACAGAAATGATAGAGACTGGCCACTTTGTCTTGCTCTCTGTTTAAGCCTTTGCATCCACCTTTGTTTACAAGACATGATTCATCTTTATGGGTAAGGACTGATGCATATTTTGTTGTTTTATTTCACATTTGGTGGATTTATAGATGATTACCTGAACCTTTATTTCCCCCCATGTAGTGCAGCCATCTGTTTAATGATGTAATATTAATCAAGTATTAACATTCCTACACTCTCTTTATTTGCTGACTTAGTCAACAGTTTTAAGAAGCTGCTAAAAACTCACCTGTTTCATATGCACTTTATCCCGTAATGTGCCATTGTCCTCTGTGCAACTTTTATTGCTTTTATATTGTGATTTCCTATTTTTAACTTTGTATTTTCTCAAATGTTTCCACTGCACAGCACCTTGTGATACGAGTTTGTTAAGGTGCTCTATACATAAAGTTTACCTACTTACATTACAACAGGAACATTGCGTTGTGTATGTGTATAACAGCCCTGCACATTTACAGCGGCCAGGGCCAGGTTAGGCAAGGTGACGTCCTCTCTTCCTCTCACTCAACCGTAAGAGCAAAGCTGAACACACTGTGTGGTTTCCCAACGTGACTTTTGGTGTTTTGGTAAACTTTCTACACTCAACAGCGAGTTGTATTTGCGCAATGTGGTTAAAATGTCATTAAATAGCTCCCACTAGCATAACAATAGACCACTTGGTGCTAATTAGCGTCATGGCAGCAATGCAGAACTCCCGAAGGGAAACTGCCGATTTAAGGTACTCAGGTATAATTGTAGTTGATTGTAAAATCATGTATTAAGTACTGAAACCTGTGTAGGGCTTAAACTGTGTGTATTTCTGTTCTGTTGTTTGTGACTGAATGATTAGTTGTATCATCAGCTGTGTGTAAACCTTAACAAAAAGGTAATCCCTTATCTCCAATTATAATTTTGACTTTTTTAAGTGAGAATCTGAACGTGGTGTACAGCAAACTTTAGAAATGAAATAGATGGCCCTAGATAAGGAACCCCACTTCCACAGCATGGTAGGAGCGGAGTCAATGAACTGATCTCCACAGTGTGTGGTGAATAAATACTGCACTGAACTGTATTATTATCACTATTTTTTCCCCTTCTCAAAGTAACTTTGAATACCTCAAAAAATGAAGTGATGACTTGATTTTGGTTTCTGTGTTTTTCCTTTTTTTCTTTTTTTTTTTAAATATCATTGAAATACAGTATATTCTTTGAAAATGACCTGTGTCTCCTGGTCTTCATACACATCAGATTCCTGAATGAGAAAATCTTCTTTACCTTTCTTGATTTAGACTTAACATCACTTTCTGCAGAGCCACACACACACTGGGGACAGAGTGGTCTGTTATATATTCATGAACATCAGTGTCGGATATAGTATGAAGAGGGTTGGAATCTGTCACTATGGTTATAGTTGATACGGAAACACATGAATATGTTTAAACAGTCTTATGAAACTCTGAAGCAACTTGAGGGGAAACTAAAGTGGAAGCGGGGATGTTGTGGGTCACTGGTTGTGTACTGAGTGAGTGTGTACTGCATAAAGCATAAAGCATCATCTTTACCTTCAACCATATGAATTACAGTGGACATTACCAGTAATTCTGCAGTTCCCTCCAATCCAAGTATGTGTATGATTTGTTAACTGTTTTTTAACAAATGCCCACTCTGCAGAACATATCAGCACACACTCTGTAGAAAGCAGACTGTGGATAAAGAAAATGAAATAAAAAAAACTTCCTCTGCGGGGACTCCTCCAGCAGCCACTTCACTTAGTTCACCTCCTGTTTTCTTTGTCCTCAGGAGGCCATTTGGAAAGTAGATTGCAAGTGGATTGTGTGCTATTGATTTGGGATTTGGAAGATGAAATTGTGTAATGTAGTTTCCACACACACACACACACACACACACACACACACACACACACATAAAAGGACATGAAAAGCTTTTTATTCAAGTTAATGGGGCACAACAAATGGAAGCAGGGTTTTTTTCTTAGTTTCTTTCAACATAATTTCTCTAGTCAAACTAAAATCTTATTTACACCTGGTATTCAAATGTAGTCTGGGTATGTTAACGGTGCTCAGGCTCTAATTAAAGCTGCCAGCAGCGCTGAGCAGGCCCTTGCCTTGTCGCACACATTGGAGGTGCTGGGTGGGACTTGACGTAGCCAACATGCATTACGTTCCTGTATATCAAGTGTAACCAGACTATGAAAACTTATTGCAAATGAAATGATGATTGTCACTCAACGGTTGCTTCCTCTTTTCATGCATACAGATGTCTTCCATGTGGGACTGTCAATCAAGCACAATGTATATTATCAATGTATATTTGAATTGAATCAACTTCCTGTTTTGTCTTAAGCATTTTCTGACCAGGTTTGATGTGGGTGTGGTCAACACTCTGGGAGGAATACATTTATTAATAAAACAAGTCATTTCCTGTTGCCATTAGGTGGCACTATAATGATAACTGAATATTAGCATATACATGTCTTCAGGTCGGGACTATTGTCAAATATGCACTGATATATATATATATATATATATATATATATATATATACGCTGATCCAACTTGCATGAATTTCATCATGGCATCTCATAATGTGACTCAGTAGTGTGTATGGCTCGTGTGCCTGTATACACTCCCAACAACGTCTGGGCGTGCTACTGATGAGTCGGCGGATGGTGTCTTGGTGGGCCATGATTTGGAAAAGGTTGGAAACCATTTCTCTAAGTGATAAGGAAAGAAGCTTCAATGCTTCCTATCTTATCTCCTTCAGTATAGGAGACGATGGACCTTCCTTTACGAAAGGAAAGGAGAAATGCCATCCCACAATTCCTTGCCACAGCAACATTGTAGTTTCACCACCGCAGACCCACATAAATGTAGAAACATCAGAGCAGCTGTTTTATGTTTGTGACACCATCCAGAACTGATGGAAATCCTTGTCTGATTGACCAGGAACCATATACTCATGTCTGAATATCATGTTTTCTGATCCTTTGCTCAGTTCCTTGTTTTTATTTAAAATGGCTCCTCTTGTATAATCCTTTCATGTAATCTTATTTCAACATTTCAATCCTGTTTGTATTATTCGTATTTATCGTCCATGTGTTTTAAATAAAGTTGATTTAGAAAAAAAAGGAAAAGCTTACTGTAAGTGCAGTCCGATTCTCTCACACCGTAGAAGTCTTTTCCTAAGTCATCTTTCCTTGACCTCATCACGTTTTCCATGGAGATCAAAGGAGAAGTTTTAGAGAGGAGATTTTTTTGACTTTTGAAATGCAGCCTTTGCTCCACATTTGGTTTGTTTCTGAGCTGTAAACTGTGACATGTCGAATCGCCCAGTGTTTCCTTAGAAAACAGCCTCATGACAGAACTCAGGGCTTTGAGTGTTTGTTATTCTTCTTTATAATAATAACTCCTGATAAATAGGATTTACACACTCTAAAGCATTTCTGTCTCTTATCAGGAACAAACCATGTGCAACATTTATATAAAACCTCTAAACTGAACTCAGCCCGCGATACACTCGACAGCTCTGGGACTGCAGAGATCTGCATCTTTGGTTTATTTTCGCTGCGATGAATCTGAAAAGAAGAATACCGTGTCCTTAATCCTTGTTTTGTGTTGACCTTTTTTTTCTTGTAAGATGTACAGTGTGACGCCTGTTTCTATAGGAGCAGCAGTTTATCTGTGCAGTCTGATGCAGCGCCGCGTCTTAAGGAGGAATCGGTTTCACACCTCGGCTGAGGAAACACAGAGGCGTCGCTGAGAGCAAATATGCCGCCGTACAATGGTTCAGTGACAGCCCAGAGCGTGGTATTATACCCCTCAGAATAGATAGTGCACAGATAAGACAGCGCGGCTCTGCTGGTAGTGTTGTGATGTAATGATATGTGTGTGACGCAGTGAGATGTGACTTCTTTCAGCTCTCAGGAGGTGGTGGTGTCTTTGTCCTCTGTGTTTTACTGTCACGAAAGCGCCGAGATCAAAGCGCAAGAAGTTCTTTACACATATAGAGTCGACACTGTCTGGATTACGTTTGATCGACTCCTCGAGCCCGACTGTTAAAGTGGAGTAATCCAAGCTTTCACACACTCACAAAGGCCCTCAGTCCTACGATCTAAATTCTTTTGATATGAGCTGAATAGGATGAAACACAGAGGTTCAGTCTTTGTATCATATTCGTTCTGCGCCAACTGTTTTCTTCAAAAAGTGCTGTTGTTAATTGTGTATAAAACACAAAACAGAGCAGAGAAGGAGCCAAGACGTAAAATATTTACACTACATGACTCAAACCAGTACATCCTGCAGCTTCTCTCTCTCAGACTCTGCTAACTCTGTGTTATAGCTCACACTCCCTCTAACTGACGCTAATGCATTGATGTCGTGATCTTACGTTGGAAGATCGCTGCTCTCAGCCTGGACCAAGTTGAGAGGGAAAACAAAGGCTGGATTCTGCCCTTAAAATAAAGATGCACAACCCATAATTTTTTTATTTTGAATTTTGTATTTCTTTTGTAATATGTTCTGTTCAGTTCAGCCCTGTGAAGAATTTAAATTGATGAATGTTACATTTATTTTTGTAAAAAAAGATTAAAAAAAAACCTACCAAGATCCTTTGATAAAATATTCTTAATACAGGTACTAGTTTATTGTGGAGCTTTCAACCACATGTCATGGTCTTCATTAGCAGATGGAATTAGCTGGAGGTATCTCAGGTGTCATTACACCATGAACCTTTGGTAAGATGATATGTGGTTGTATAGGGGAAGAAGGTGAACTCACCTATGCTCAGTGATGATCTGTGATCGTCTTTCCTTGTCAATGACCTCTGATCAGCGGATATTGAGATGTCACATGTAGGTTATGATGTCAGACACCACTGGAGGATTCCTCTCGGGGACCGGGTGGGGTGGGGGGTGGGGTCCTGTGTTTTAGGGTGTACCAGAATAGAGATTAAAGTGTTGAATGGTTTGTGGTGCACTGACACTTGTCTGTCACATGGTCTCATTGTCAGGCATGTAACGGTGTCTCCCCCCCTCAGATGCCTCTGGTGGTCCCTGTTGCGTTAGCAGTCTCGGTCCTGGTCTTAAGTCTGGGTGGGATTCTCATCATCTCATCTCAGAGTGCTCCTTGAACCGTCTGCACCTTTAAGACGTAGTACTCTGTGTAGGAGGGTCCTCATCACTGGTCTTTATGTTGCAAGTAGTGGTTGAGTTAAAATTGTGATGTTGGCATCTGATTGTTTGTCACAGCTGGTGAGAATATTGTGGTTGAATATTCCAGCTGGGGCTGTGAGATCATACAGAACCAGCAGTCCCGCTACAGGAAGCATCATCACTTTACAGTGTTTTCTCACATGTATTATATCTCACATGGTATTTTGTGGTAGTAGTCCTGTGACAGACATAGTGTACACCAATTACTGTGCGCTGATTATTAATCAGGTTTACTATCCAACTGTCTGTGATCACATGACACAGGTTGTATATGTATAAGGGTTTTTGTAATTCTGGACCCGAAAGCAGAGCACAAGCCACAAGTAAAAGGTGAAAATAGGTTCTTTATCGCTTTATATGCTTTTATTGAAGTTGTGCTGATGATGGGGGAAGAAAAGGCTCGGGGCACAGGGCAGGATGCTGGAGAGGGAAGAGGATTGGGCTGTGGCTGGCTGCAGGCGGTGAAGGGGATTCCTCGCAGGACGATGCTGTCACTGGAGCAGAGAAGGCAGGTGACTCGAGTCCCGACAGATAGGTGAAGTGAGTTTGGAAATCACTTGACTGCACAGACAGATGAGCACAAAAACTAAACAGGCTGACAAAAAGCAGAGCTGGACATGGCACACAGCAGAGAGACAGGATACTGAACCTGAAGCACAGGAGAAAGTCCCAGCTCTCAAAAATCCATAACAGCAAGACTAGAATCCAAAAAAACAAGAGCTGGCTGTAGGACGACACCACTGTGGGTGAACCCACCTTAAATGCTGCAGCAGGGTGTGGTGTTGATTGGCAAGATGAAGATCAGGTGTGGAAGGAGACTGGTGGGAGCAGGGGACTCAGGAGGCCACGCCCACAGCTGCACACACACACACACACACACAGACATAGAGAACAGACTGGGGACACATGAGGGAAGGGAACAACAGGGAACACGAGGGAAACTGGGCCAACAGTATATTCAGCAGAGATTACACTTCATCATAGTTTATGTACTGTGTAGTGTAGTGCTCAGGGAGCACTTTATTAGGAACACTGGGACATGTGTAGTATTGTTTAGCCTTGGTGGAGGTTTATGCTCTACTGAGTGATATTCTTGTTGTATATGATAAATATCCAGAGACTTGACTTCAGCTGTGCTCCACAATTTATAGAAGACACTGGATCACACACACACACACACACATATATATATATATATACATATATACTGTTACTCCCCCTACATCTCAGTAACTACATCACATCAGTATAAGTGCAGAACACTATATACTTTACCAAATCCTTCTCTCTCAACAGGAAAGTGAAGCTTTACCGTTGCTATAATAAAAAAAAGTTGTGTTTTCTGTTTTCAGATTTTGGAGAGTTGAGTAAACATCTTCAGGCTGGAGAACAGAGCTGGAGCTCAGAGCAGTGCTTCTGAGGACTCTGCACATGAGCGTTAGGTGTGCTCCTCAGGGTGAGCACAGTACGAGATGGAGGGTCTGTGTTTGTTGCACTTTCTTCAGAACGTATCTCGAGATATAGTCCACCATCAGCAGGAATGGCTGGTCTTTTATTTCAAAGAATATCAGCCCCCACTTTAAACCAAGGAAGCTCAGGGATGTTGTGAAAGGATTAATGGTTCCCTCTGGTTCCTGGGCTGAATCTGCTGAAATGTTTCCACAACTCTCAACCATTTGTTCTATATCCCTTGTCATTCCGGGCCCATGCCAGTGCTCCAAGTGCTTCCCTGCCAGTGCGTCAGTCCACTGCCTCCCTTGATCACCTACTGCAAATGTAACTTTTTTTGCATGTGTGTTCTCCTCCTAAATGTCTGCAGCACACATGGTCATATAGATATATATAATCTTAATTCATAGAGAACTTTTCTAAATCCATGTTACAAAGTGCTTTACAGGCAGCAAAGTAAAACATGCAGGTCATAAAAGGCAACAATTAAAACACGCAAATGAGAAATACAATTAAAGTGTTTTAGTCCAAATAGACCGAAGGCAGTGTCACCAGCAAGAGGGCAATTAGTAAAAAATCAATAACATCAAAAAATAAAGGGTTGTCAGTAAAAGGAAAAGTAGTCAATAACATAAAGTAAAATCAGGAAAAGCTCTACGATAAAAGTTTAAGAAGAGATTTAAAGAAGTCACTGACTCTGCTCACCTTATTTCCTCAGGCAGCTCATTCCAGAGTTTCAGATCTGACTGTGAAACATCTGTCACCTCTAGTTTTTAGCTTTGCCACAGGAACAACTAACAGACCTCTGCCCGATAATCTCAGGCTATGAGCTGGTTCATTAGTTGTTAAGAGGTCAGATATAAAGCATGGAGAGAGGCTGTGAAGAGCTTCAAAAGTCAACAGTAGGATCTTAAAATCAATTCAAAGCTGATGTTTTTTCCTGCAGTTGCTGACACAGTATTAGCGGCTGTGCTAATAAAAACTCTCGTCTCTGTACTGAGAAGATTTTGGTGACTGGCGAAAGAGTAGTGCATTATCAAGATAGTTACAAACAACATAAACATACATAAAGTCTCTCTGATGTTCCCCTCCTCTAACTATCTTGATACTCTCTGCTCTTTCACTCATCAACCTAGCATAAGCATAGATGAGCTTCTAGCCCCAGTTATCCATTTTTCTCTTTTTATGTGGGAAAACCATGTTAAACAAAATATTAATCATAGCAGAGGATTTTTACAGAGTTTAAAACATGTCTGGAGGAACTTTGAGACTTGTTGTATATGATGAATATCCAGAGACTTGACTTTACCTGTATGCACTCAACATGTTATTGAAGACACTTATACTACAGGGTGATGGCACGGATAAGAAGGCGGACAGGTGCTTGGTGATTGTAGAAGGCTTGTGTACACTTTTTATATATTTCTGGCAAACTGTAAGTTTAGAGTGCTTTACACATGTAGATCCCTGACCACATGTAGAACCCTCTAACACATCTTTGAACTTGTTGGAGAAGTATACTCTGTGCTTCAAAGGGGTTTTCAATATTCACAAAGCAAGAGCAGGAGCTATACGCAGTGATTTCTGAATGCATGTGCTGTATGTAGCAGATGTGTCTGCTAGACATGTGTGAATTCAGATTGAAGAGATGGGTGGATGCTCCCCACAAGTCTCAGCCATACAACTCTTCTATTCCCTTTGAACTCGAGTGCCTCCAACGACGCATCTGAGGGAAGCCCGACTCTAAAGTCGGTTTACCCAAGTTTTTTTTTTGTATTTGCATAACAGACTGCGGCAGATATTAAGGCTCATAGAACTGAAGTTCATGAAAGTGACATACACTGTGTATGAAAACTGACCCTAGAGGCTACACTGATCATTATACTCACCACACCAAAGTTGTGGATAGAATAATTAATAATATGCTAATCACTTTGCTGTTCTTAGAGCTTTACCAGAATGGTAGATTTGTCCTGAGGGTGTTGCTACAAGTTCCACCACAGGGTCATTAAAACAATTATTTTCCATCCTCCCACCAGATGTTCCCGCACTTTTTTCTTGTTCCACTTACTCAGTTGTTTTCATTTGTAATCACATAGCTTCCCCTTCCACCCGGTTCCCTCATCACCTAGGCACTATACCTACCATTGTCACTAACACAGTTTCCTAGTATTTTCCCTTATGACATGTATCTGAATTTTGTTACCTGCTTGTTCCTGCTCAATGGCCTTTTGTCATCTAGTAACAGCTCCTTCACTGCATTATCCTGAATCGTGTCTGCATTTGGGTCATTGGTGACAGTACAAACCAACCATGGACTCAGCAGGTCTTAAGTTTGAAGATGAACTCTATGAATTGTCATATGCCGTCATTTGCTTCTACGGTGATTGGAAAAGTGACCCCTGTAGAGAGTACAAGGTGGCAGCTCTAAGTGTTCGAAGAAGTAGGTTTTGCATGTTTTTCAACTTTGACTGTCCTCAAGCCCAAAGGTCATCTGTGAAGCAGGTTATTATGACTCATAGTTAGGTTTTGTTGCTAGGTGACATCTAGTGGTCGTAGTAATTATGACAGGAGTAAAGGGAAAATATGGTTATGTAGTATAATGAGAGACAAAGTCCACGTCAGGAGGAGGTTGTGGCGGATGGATGAATATAATGCAGGAGAGTGGTGTTTGATTCCCCTTTAAAACCAGCTGTTTATATTGTAACCAACCAACAAAGATGGTCTAATGTTGAGGAAGTACTTATTTATCCCAAATCACCATCTTTTCCCAACTCTAACCAAGCCATGACTGTTATTATAATAACCATGGTAACAAAAGTAGGTATGCCGCTGTTAGTCCAGTCAGTGTGTTTGTTATTGTAACCATGACAACAACAAAAAACAAAACAAATAACAAAACAACCTATATGGTTGCTCAGGTTGGAGGACTGGTTGAGAATATTGTACAGAGCCTCAGTTTGGCATGACAAACTAGTGGTTCAATATTCATGTTAATTGAACAAACCTATACAAAGATACGACATTGCTTCCTTTGTATGAGTGCAAGTTTTCCTTTGTTCTTTGTTATATTTTTATTATATATTATATTAACTTCTGCACTTTTTGAAGTATCACAACTCTTGATGAGAGGACATAGATGTTATGTTCAGTAGTAAGATCTATAGGTGTCTATACACGTTTGATGTTGACAATACTCACCACAATACACATAACACACATAACATACAATAATGCTGTTGGGACTCATCATTCAAGAGACCAGATGTTTCTTTGCTCCACTGGACAAAGGAACTAACACTCCACAGTTCCTCACCGTTCACACCTGGGGACGACCCTTCCCCCCACGGTTTTGTTTGGTGACCCCCAAGGGTGTCACCAAACAAAACCAGTCCTCTGGCCTTCTTCTCTCTCTCTTCTCTTCTCGGCTTGCTCTGGAGAGCAGCTCCTGCTCTCTCCTCTCGGCTCTTCAAAGGGCAACAAGGCCCCAGCCCAGGTCAGCCCTGCTACCTGAGAAACCAGCTCTCTCGCCCGGCCTGCTCACAGCAGCCTGCAAACACTCTTCTCCTCAACAGCAGCGACCTGCTTCGGATTAACTGAGAGTGAACCAAGTTCTCTTCAGAATCAGCAGCTACGACACAAGGCCAGCTGATTTTCCAAGCAACAGGAGTCATAGCAGAGATAGTGGGGAACAGCTAGCTCTGTGAGGAGAACAAAGGAGATAACAGCAAAGCAACACAGCCAGACAGGACTTTACTCCACCAGGAAACCTCCCAACTCACTGGACTTTACAACAACACTGGAAAGGACCTCTTTGTTTGTTCCAAGGACTGGGTAACGTTAACTGACTGGGCCTAACCTTTCCTAGCACAGCATGGCACAGCACAGCACAGCATAGCTAAGCAGCAGAAGTCTTAACTTTGTTAATGTACTTGTTGATTGATGTCTTGTTGTTGTAATGTTTGCTTAGGTTGTGGTCAGTCATACAGTTAATCAGGTACTCGTATGTTCACACACATAGTAGTACGTCTCAGTTCTAGAACCTGCATGAAGCTAACCTCCTCCCTCTAACCTGGTACCTTTAGATTACATGAGCTAGGCTAACAAAGAAACTCACACCTTCCCTCTCACACACACCAGGTGGTCTCAGCGGCCATTTTGAGTAGTTTCTTTGTTTACCGCCATCTTGTGTAGTCTTCTTTGTTCAGGTCATGTGGTCACAGTGATCACTTTGAATCGGCCATCTTGCCTTTGTTTGTGTCCCCACAGACACACACACATACCCCTACACACACACATACACACACCTGTATATACTAGATAAGACATTGTGTTTTACTCTGCTCCATTGTAAATAAATGCCCGTAAGTATAACTACTGGTGTGTTTAATGTTGCACAAGCGTGAATATTGCCAACCTCTACTTGGTAGAATTCCAATCCTTCAACTTTAACTTACTGTTGATATGGTAATTTGGTTATAGTTAGTAAGATACTGGTTAATCAGAGTTCCAGATTAATGGTAATAAATTGAGACTAAAACCATATTGGCTATTTTGCCTATTAGTTTAGGCTGGTGCCCCGAGGACTTTAATTAATTTTAGAGTTATTATTTACTATTAATATTTTTAATATTAATATTTTCTTAATTTATGATAGCCAATAAATTGATAGACAACCGAAATCCAACATATTTGGTGTCCAGCTCATGAGGTAGAGCTCAGACCCAACAATGCACATGACAATGACAGCTGACTCAATTTAAATAACACAAACACAAAGAAAATGAGCAAACTCCAACAAAACCTATCATTATCTAACAGATAAATATCTTACAACATGGCATGCCCATGTAAATATAACACAAAAGTGCACTGATTACTTACTAAAATGTCTTCTTAAGTAATGCACTCTGGGTGTTTTAAACCATATATATTATTTTGTTGAATATTATGATTTGGGAGTGAATTCCATTCCTGCATTGCTATGTAAGTTACTGTACACTGAATTGATATTGTTTTAGATTTTGGCAAAGTAAAACAACCTCTAGTAGCATGCCTTGTTGAATAATTATGTATACTTGTACTAAAGAATAGTAATGGCTAATCCATTAAAATGATTTGATGACAACCGGAGCTTAGGTGGAGTAAACAACACACACTTATAAAGCATGCACAGATGTATAATATTTCCAATAACTGAAACTGGATTTTATTAAATAATATACTCCAGTTGACTTTCCAAAAGAAAATAATATTCAAAACAGGATTTTGACATGATTGAACATGTGCGTGGTCGGAAAACTGTTGTTCTCTGTCCTCTCACCTGACAGCCAACAAACCCCAAACCTTATAGGCTGTTAGAGCAGAAGAAACACAGCAGTATCATGTCAGGTAATGAGCACCTACACAGACAAGTATCCAGTAATCACATCATCCAGGGTCCCAATGGCCAGTTTATTGAAATTGATATTGGAATTTCAGAAGTCAAAATAACATATTTCAAACTCCAACTTAAAATTCTTCATCCACAGATCTACAGATTTTTTCATTCAACTTCAAAACTCTTAATATGGCTCCAACAAGGATCGTTCTTCATAAGAAATAAATATAATCCTTGATGTAATGACAGACCTAATGAAAACCATTAATGAATACATCAATTTATTTTTTATTTCAAACTGAGACAGACATTTGTGCATTTTGCTAATAATTGTTCTCAACCCACAAGAAAGAGCTTCACGTACTGCTTCAGGACCAGTTGCAATTTTCTTATATAACCTAATGAAGTATTAGATAGAAGACATGGAACACTTCCTGTTCTTCCTTTATAACTTGCACATATTTTGGATAATCACATTTCTTTTTACAACAAGTGATAATGAGAGTCCAGAATGTAGAGCTTCATGCAGATCGGACTTTCAGCTGAGGAGAAGTTCGGTGAAGTAGATTTTGCAATTTGGTGAAAAATAAAATGATGGGTGTGGCCTATATCACGAGATTCAGCTAAACTCTTGCCAAAACACCCTTACCTTGATTACAGCACCACCTGCTGGTGGTACATAACTTTTACAGTGTACAGAATGCTGCTGGACCATTTCTACTAATGGAAAAATAAAAAAAAATCTGAGCAATTACGAGAAGGTTGCCAGCACCAGTGGAACTTGGAGTCAGGCTGCCTTGCATGCATGGGCCCCAGCCCCCTCTGGCTTATAATGATAATAAATAAAATATTAATACATTTAATAGAAAAATCTCAACTGAACCAGGTTTAGTGTGAAAGCACCCTGAAACACTATAACTGTATGCCACACACACTCCACTTCACTACACTACTGTCCTCTCCCCCGTAGTCAGACTGACATGTGAGGAGCTTCTGCAGCCCCCCCCCCCAGCCATATCCACCTGGTATGAGTGTGTATAACCTTGAAAGACCTCAGAATGAGTGTAAGCCCACTGATGATGAGCATCTCCCATGAGCCATCGGGAGCACACCTTGCCCCTTTGAGCCCAACGGGAGAAGACGTCCCTGGCAAAAGTTTCCATAATGAGATTTTTAATGATGTGTTGGTTCAAACGATTATTTATAGTGTCCATTCCACTGTTCATAGAATTTCTCAGTGTTGATTGGTGAAATGTCTTGAAGGGAAACTGCTGCTTGTCTTTGGAGTTTATGTCGTTAATCTTGTTGTCCAGGAGATGTGTAGCAAGATAAAGGCTTTAATGAGATAATGTGAGGACTGTCAGAGCAGTCAGGTCAGGCTTCTCAAGATAAAACTCTGGCTGACTCCAAATTAAAATGGCACCCCCTTATTTCAGTATTAGTTTGTTCAATTGAATCTAAAACAAAGGCAACTTTGGGCAGCCTGGCTGTGCATAAACTGTGGTATACGTTCATGATCCCCAGAGGATTTACCCCTCTATCTCAGCCTCACTCGTGAACGAGACCCCTGAGATACTTGAACTCTCTCACTATGGGCAACAACTCTCCCCCAACCCGGAGGGAGCAGTCCCCCATTTTCTGGCTGAGCACCATGGCCTCAGACTGGGAGGTGCTGACCTGCGTCCCGAGCCGGAGGGCAAAGCTCTTGATTGCCAGTCGATCTTTGCTCTGATCCTCGCCTCTGGTCATGAGCTTTGGGTAGTGAGCAAAAGAATGAGATTGTGGATCCAAGTGGCTGAAATGGGTTTCCTCCGTAAGGTGTTAGGATTCAGCCTTAGAGATAGGGTGAGGAGCTCAGAGTAGAGTCGCTGCTCCTTCACGTCAAAAGGAGCCAGTTGAGGTAGCATCTGATAATGATGCCTGCTGGGTGCCTTCCTTTTGAAGTTCTCTGGCCACATCCAACTTGGAGAAGACCCCGGGGTAGACCCTAGAACTCACTGGAGGGATTACATATCCCATCTGGCTTTGGAATGGCTCTGGTTCCCCCCATGTTGCTGGAGAGGGGGATCCATTGAACTCCCCTACATAACCTGCTGCCACCACGACCCAACCCCGGATAACTGGAAGAAGATGGATGAATGTATCCCCAGAGGATGCTACTGATTTCGGTGACCTTGTTACTTTTCATATAGTACCACCATCGGGACAAACTTTACTGAGCACATTCATTTTCCCCAAGTGTCATCCATAGGAGGCATTTTACATTTCTGATCCCTGCCACTGACGCTCACCGGCAACAGTTTCATCACGTAGTACACACTATAGCCTGTAGGGGCTGCTAGTGGTGCTACAGGGATTATGCATGGGGTGGCTAAAATTTACAGCTCTGTACTGTGGTTGCTAAAGCCCAGCAGATATATATTGAATCTGAAAGAAATATATTATTCACAGCTTGAATTACAAAATGAGTGAGTTTTTTTCTTTCTTTTTCTTTTTTTTTTTGAGTGAAATGTCAAAACAACCCTCTGGATGGATTTGGTACACATGTTCTCGCCCCCCTTGGGATGAATTGCAATAACTTTATTGATCCCTTGACTTTTCATCAAGCACCATCATCAGGAGGTAAATATTTAAATAATTAAACAAAGTTCGGCATTCAGCCCAAAGCACCTTGGTTCCTACTTCCAGCTTCATAAGGAAAAAAAAGGAAAGCAGTAGAGCTGATGATCACATGTTCGGTCTCATTCAACATGTAGTTTCAGGCGTTCCTGTTTAGAGGAACAAAACCCAGGAGATGAGACTGGAAACATAATTACATTGAGGCTGCAGCTAATTCATCACCACAGAGGAAGAGACTGGGAGAGCAGCCAGGTCAGAACAGACAGGGAGTGAGATGGACAGAGAAAGACAGAAAAATGCATGACAACACATGCCATTATATTACAAGCTATTTTAGAGCAGCTGTCAGTTCAGCACCACGACACAAGACAAAAGTGCAGGAACAGTGTGTTATTTTAATGTTTCACAGAAGCTCCAGGCTCATTAAGTAAACCATGATAATATCTGTTTACAGGAGAAACCATCAGAGGAAAGCTTTCAAGGTCATCAGCAAAGCTCCATACCTTTTCACACACGTGAAACACATGTCAAAACAGCATGGCATCAGGTCTTAATGAGCTGCTCTTTATGTAAATCAGATGAACTCATTTACATCTGAGGTCTCAGTAAATATCCTAATAAATTGCAGTGATGATGGAAACCAGGGGATTTCTGGGTTCAGCCATGTGACAAGTCTTTGATGATAAAGTCAAAGTCAAGGTGGAAGTCTATTTTAACTTTCTCGAGTCCAAGTCTGCTTTGTTCTCAACCAGCCTCAGATCTTCGTGTCATGGATTCCACAAGATGTTGGAAACTTTCTCTTGAGATGCTGCGCAGAATAAATGTGTGCATGACCATTCAAAGCATCTTTATTGTCCCTTACAGGGAAATTGATTGCAGACAGCCTACACAAAAACGCACACACGAAGACACACACAGCACCAACACTTATGGCATATTTATCAGAGTAGGAGTTCATTCATCAAGGTCAAAGTGCAAAAGCCAAGTAAGCAGTCTGTGGAAATAAGTGATCTCCAGACAACAGTTAAATCCTATCTGAACATTTAACAACTGAACAGCTGCGGGAACAAAGGAAAACTTGGATCTCTTGGTTCTCATACAGGAACCCTAAACCAACGACCTGTGGGTAACAGTTCAAACTCTGTCTGAAGAGGGAGGTCTTGGCCCCTCCGGAAGGGAAGTAGCCTTTCAGACCACCTGCCTGTTACAGAGGTCTGTAAGCTGGACTTTACTCCTCCCTGAACTTTTACTGGCCACTTTGATGAGGTTACAAAGCCTGTTGATTATGTATGTGAACACTTTCACACTTTCTGTCTACACACGTTTTATGGATCTAAAAAGGAGCTCCAAAACCGTCCTGGTATTTTTCCTATCTTTTTCAGCTTGCTCAGAAAACAATGCAGCTGTAGGTTTGTGGCTGAGAGATGACAGCTTTCTGACTGATTCCAGATGCATGTCAGATCGATCATGGTGGGCAAACTCGGTGGTCTCCTATGAAGGGACTGATGTTTCTGTCAATGTGGTGGAAACCCTTCTATCTTGGCTTGCAGCAAATAAACCAAAAAACACAATTTTTATCTGACACACAGTGAAGCCACTGCCACCATTTTAAATGTTTCTGTCCCAAATCTCCTACCTAGAAAGTTTGAGTTTGGCTGACATGGCTTCTTAAATCCAGCAGTGGGTGATTCATAGATGCGGCCTGAGTCGCTGTCTCTTCCATCAGCGAAGGTTGATGCTTCTGTTTTTTGTTTGGTGGAGGAAGATTGAGCAGGCGTAACAGACAAGGGTGTTGCGCCTTTAAAATAGGCAGAATAGCGAGGGAAGAGGGATGAAAACACTACACTGCTCTTGTCTTCACTCGTGTGTGTTAAGTGAGGAATTACATACAGTACAAGCATATCTCAATATATCAAGAGTCTCAAATACAAACAATGGCGTAACAACCGTCTGACGCTCGAGCGGGAAGATAACAGTAGCTAGCTTACACAGCAATGAAGTTAGCCTGAAACTCTTAAGCAAAATAAATGTGTATAAAACTCACAGCCTTTCTCTCGTAATGACAAGCAATGACAAATGAACAATTATCAACACGTCGCTACATTTATGTTTCCTGTATGGTAATTACCTTTAAAATAGGCGGAATAGCAAGGGAAGAGGGATGAAAACACTGCACTGTTCTCGTCTTCACTCGTGTGTATTAAGTGAGGGAGAGAAGCGCGACTTCCCCCTACTGCAGCCTCAAGGCATTACTAATAAATCAATGCACAATCAACCTGGAATCTGTCAACAACCTGTCACTCATATTATCTGAACTAATAACTTTATCAGCATAACCAAGATGCAAATGAAACTATGAACTATGAAAAATACAAAACACAATATACATCTTAACTGTCAAATGAATTAAATTGTTTTTAGAAAATCAAATAGTTTTTAAATTCTTAAGTACCACAAGGGCGCACGTTTGGTCCCAACATTAGTGAGGACACAATTTTTTTTAATGTTGTCAACCGAATGGTTTATTAACATATAAGATCTGTATTTACATTTAAATAGGGCTGAAACTAAACTTTAGGAAATTACTTGTTAACAGAAAAAAATCTACAAAAAAATCTAACAATATTTTTTCATCCAACATCAACATGTTTATATTCAGTAGGCCTAAACAGTGTTACAGTTCCCCTTTTCCACTTGATTTAACATTTAAAACTACCTTGACCAGCTACAACAGTTAGCTAGCTATAGCAGGTTTTCATTTTAAATCACCGTGGCTGCTGGCTAGCTAGTTTACTACCTGTTACTGACACTCTGGGAGGTGAAAAAGCTCCTGATGTCTGTTTTTTTGGTGGCTTGATATCAACACAGTACAACAAAACCTGCTGGTATGGACAACATTAAGTTGTGTGAGCTGCAGTTCAGACAACAGAGGAAACTGAATCACATTACATGAATATTACATTTTTGCCCATGCTTGAGGTCTAGACTGGCATTGATCATTTTCCACACACTGCTTTGCTCTCACCTCCTCCGTGTCTGTCAGTAAGTGTGATATTTGTTCTTTTCTGCGCCACTGATTAGCTCCCAAAATCTGACCCCATCACTTACACTTAGACCTGATGTGATTTCATTAAACGTGCACATTTTTAAACTTCTTTTTATATATTTCCCAACAGGCACCTTCTCATACACTGTTCAAAATTGAAAGTGAATGTTCAGATAGGCAATTAGTTATGCTAAAATAGCCGACTATTTGTGTTCCACCCCTTGTCAAAAGAGGGTGCTGCAGCACACTCAGGATTCAGACTCTGACTCTATCATCTGCTGCATCAGCACAAATCCAGATCCATCAGACCAGGTCTTAAACTGTCTAGTGTTGGTGAGTCTGTGTCCACTGCAGCCTCAGGATTCTGGTCTTGGTGACAGGAAGTGGAACCTGACGTGGTCTTCTGCTGTTGTAGGTTGGACATGTTGTTCCCTCTGAAGCTTCTCTGCTCAGCACAATTGTAAAGAGTGGTTATCTAAGTGACTGTAGCCTTTGTGTCAGCTCCGACCAGCCTGTCCTGTGGGTGTAGTTACAGCAGGACCCTGCTGACAGACCTTGACAACTTCATACTAGCTGTGATGTATCTCTTTTTGAGAATCAGTTTCATCTGAGAATAAAAAAGAAACAGCCCAAATCATTAACTCCATTTATTCTGTTTTCCCTGCATTCATTCATTTCTTGCTTGAAGTGCTCTGCCATTAAAAGTCTGTGCCTGCCTGCGTGTCACAGCAACATATTCCTGAGGACAGCTGTCAATGATGGTGGATTCTGAGGTGGAGCCATCATTATAAATAATCTCAAAATTGCCCTGCACCTGTCAACCGCCGTAGCGGATTCACAACTTCCCCTGGGGGGATAATGATAGCCCTGGAAACTGATAAATGTGCGGTGTGTAATCAGGTCTGCCAGCTCACCCGGGCTGGTCTATTCTGGGAGGTGCAAAGGAGCCTGGGAGGGGGCCTGACAGAGCTCAGGTGGATAAATAAAGAGAGGATCCTCTATAACCTTGTCTAGCCCTCTACTCGGCTCCTGGCACTATGAAGACATTCAGGCAGACAAGCTGAGTTTCTCCAGGCTGAGATACAGGTCTTCAGAATATTGTTCTTGTCAGGGTGCAAAATCCTCTGAAGCAGCATCAGAGCAGCTGAAGTAGCACTAAAACTCCAAGGTGAGGCCCATACTAATGATCTCAGGTGGGTCAGCAGGGTCCACAGGAGTTCCAGTAACTTTCACAGTTTTTGTTTGATTTTGTCTTTTTCTTTCAGGCTCAGATTCTGACTCAAGTCCAGCCGCGTCCCGCTTCACTGACGAGCTGCTGTTATTACATATTATCCTTGTTGTGTGTGTGTTGCTCTTCAACACAGACCAGAACTGACTAAAGGACATCACGCAACTCATATGATACATATCAATACATCCGCACTCGTCTTTATAGAAACCTAAACATATTAATATTAGCCTAAACAAGCTAATGTTAGCCTTTGTGAAGCTGTGTCTGGAGTGTTTCTACAACAGATAACAGCTGACACAGTTCACAAAAAGTAACAGTAACATTTCAGGACATGAACATGTTAGTGATATGTTATTAATATAAAATGAACAACTAAAGTTCACTCACTCAGCCTGTATTATTACTGTCCTGGAAGAATCACATCTTAAAAGGCCTACAACGTCTATGGTACCTTCAGTACTGTAGAAAAACAAGTAGGCTACTGTCACATTTTCAGAATTTTAGCATCGACTTTGTTCAGAAGTATTGGTTCTCATGACGTCCCTAGTCAGGACGTGACAGAGAAACATCCTTTTTGTCATTCATTAGTTTGACTCGGGGGGTTGTAAACGTGACATATTGATGCATTTAGCGAGAATACGGAAAAACAAAGGATAAAGTCAGTTCCTGTTTGTTGTAAACATTCATCACAGTTTCCAAATCCACTTCCTGGTCCAACTTTGACCCACTGTACTTACCGTAGCTGTCCATATGCAGTCGTTCTATGCGTTAATGAAGTCACATTTTGAGTGTGTTCATTTTTAGTTCCACCTCCAGACAAAGTGGTTTGGGTAATGTGGATAAACGTGTTCCTTCACTGAGTTCCTTCACCTTCACACAGTGAATTATTCTTTTGTTGCATGGAGCTGTTGAATTAACATTACCCTTTTCACCACCTCCATGTTTCCTGGTGACACGTCCCCTGTGATTGACTTTCCTATGACAGAGCTATAATTGCAACACTAGCTGCAGAGTAATTATCTCTGTCTTGATGAGCTTGATGTCAGACGTGAATAGTACAATGAAGAGCTGAGTCTCTCCATTGACTGTATTCATTCTTTCATCATCATCATCCTTATTTCAGTTCCTTCCATCCCTGTGCTTTTTATTCATCCTGCTTTGCAAGTGTAGCCCTTCTCCCCCGACAGCATCTATGATACTCCCTGTTGTCGCTTGGTTTACCTTCCACGGTTAACCCCTCTCCCTCCCTATCTCTCCATCTCTTCCTCCCTGTCACCAGAGAAGCTGCAGACTGAGGCAGCGGTCTGGCCTTCGCTGAGGTTCAACTCTTCTAATCTGCAGCGGGAATCTGAGGATCAGATGCATCTACAGCCGCTTATCTCACGGCTCAAATTCCACTGTGTGTGACAATGATGGAGACAGTCTGCTGGGGGTTGATTTGTGTGTGGGGGGTTGGGGATATGAATTCAGCACTTGTGTGTGGAGTGTACAAGGATTCATGGATTCCAAAGTGGCGCTTTTATCTACTGTCGGTCGCTAGCTCGACTGTCCTCTGCAAACTAAACCTGCAGCACGTCACCTGCTCTCACGTCACTTTGTGTCCAGGTCAACACGACTTTTACGAGTGTTTTAGTTCATAACAATAAATACAGGGAGAAGAAAAAATCTAAATAAAGATCAAAACAAGTACTGCAGGACAGATAACTAATTTTGTTATATGAAATATCTACAATAGGGGCACCCCTGTGGTTCAACTGGTAGAGTGCATACCACTTAGGTTCAGTCCTTACTGTAGCGGCCATGGGTTCAAGGCTCATGGCCCTTTGCTGCATGTCATCCCCTCTCTCTCCCCAACTTTCCTGTCACTCTCTCAGTGTCCCCATCCGAATAAAGGTAAAACTGCTAAAAAAAAAACTATTATATATATATATATATATAATATTTACAATAAATGCGAAAAAATATAAATAAAATACGAATATCTACAATTAGATGGTGAAATAGTAAAGAAATTTCTTGATGTGATTCTTGTACATTTACAGGAATTTTCCATTGTTTTCGTGAAAGAAAAAAAAATCTAATTTTAGTGACTCCAGCTTTATTAAACTGTTTGATGGTGATGTTTAGGCCTTGACAGCAGCAAGTTGACGTTATGAAAAGATGGTGGACCACTACCTTTCTCTAACCTTCACCAAAATGTTTTTATTGCCTCAACTGCAGACTGAACTCTGGATGTGAACCTAGGCCTCTACTTCCATCTTGTACTGAGTGTCACGAAGAACATGGACAATTTGTGTCCAGGTGCACAAAATTTAATCTATTGATACTGTGTACCTGGACAGGAATTGTCCACGAACTGATGTGAGATGATGTGTGTCACACCTGCCTGACTTAGTCCTGAACATATGTCCCACTAATGTTCATTATAAAAGTTTTATTCTTATGCCATAAAACTGTGTTTCTTAAACTTAAACCAAGGACTTAACCATTAAAATAAAACGCACAGACCACCTAGTCTTGTATCTTGTGGTGCCATTTGTTTTTAACGAGGATGCAGCTCTGTGTTGGGCCCTGTTTCAATCACACAGCGACAGGAGCAGAGTGTTGGGTTTAGGGGCGTCTCCAGGTGCTCCTGCTATTTTAGTCCCTGTAGGTGCAGCAGCACAAAGTGAAGAAGAAGGGCTCGGTGAAGGTGAACATAGACTGGAGGGGGTGGTGATTAATAAACTCTCACCCAAATAAACCACTGGTGTCTGTGCTCTGACGCAGCTGAGCCAATCACAGTGACACATGGTGACAACAGCTGACGCCTTCAGCTGGAAATCTTTGTTGTTGGTTAACTGGTGCAAAACATACAGCACCACAGATCTGCACAATTTATTCTGATCATTTTAATAACTAATCATTTACGGCACTTGTTTTATGACCTGAGAGCTGATGATCTGAATATCCCAGCAGCACCTGCTTTTCCCTTTGCCTCAGTGTGTAGTGCTGATTTGTGTTTTTCTGTCAGGTGTAGCGGTGTTGCCCCCTTTGGATTTTATTCGTGTTGCAGTGACTGTGGTTTAGGGTGAGTCACCACGGTCTGGTTCAGGTAAGTTCATGAGGAATAGAGTTGATCTTAACTAGATTATGGTGAGGCAGTCAGATGGAGAGCCTCTCATCACGGTTCATTCCACTGATTTTTTTTTTTTTTTTTTGGGTTAGTATGGTCTTTTAGATCTTTCCACAAAACAGCAACTGAAATAGCAGAGCATTATGACACTGAGAAACATTTAAAATAAAACGTGAAATTTACTTTGAAATCAAATTTATTTGAAGAGGGAGTTTCGTTGGAGCAGCCATCAGCTCTTCCATCTGGCAACATGTTGTCTCTGTCTTTACTGATGACCAGTTTAACATTGGAGAAGTAAAACAGTTCCTTACGTTACAGCTGGAACGTGACAAATTTAAACTAAATGCTGAATTAGAGAAGGAACTGAAAGAACAAACCTGTGGACATTAAGCAGTGTCTCTCTTAATGGCTTTATACCAACTAGATCAAGTTTGCAACTGTGTTCACATGCAACCACCACCAGCAGGGTGGTTTAGCTGTGTACTTTTAAATGTAAATGTATTATATATGTTGTAATCTGAAAAACAGTTAGTGAGTGATCCAATCATTCTTTATGCTGTACTTCATGGTGCATTTTCACCAGTTATTTCAGGCTCCCAGGGCTCAGATTCAGATTACAATGAAAATCCCAAAAAATGTTTCATTGTTATTAAGTTTTAGTTATTGTCCATGTTGTTTTCCCCTTTTTGTTTCTACTGGGCTGATCAGCCAGTATATACGTTTCCCTTTCTGTCTCATTTTGATAGGTCAATTACTTGAGGTAAGGTTTTTTTTTTTTAGCAGTATTTTTTTGAGTAGATATGTGTCTGGTTGACCTCTTTTAAGGGTCCAGTTACTAAACTTATTTTTATTCATTTCAATTTCAGACGTGTTTTGGGTGAAATAAAATCCTTCTTTTGAAAAGTAATCCTGTGCTTGCTTGTCTTCGCTTGGTCCCTACACCTCTTGTTTTGCACATAGACCATACATGGATCAGCCATATACTAGGTAAGACTCATTGACTCACTAAGCCTTAAATTTTGGTGCATGACTAACGATGGGTAGATTATGTTTCATATTAACTTTTTGTTTCAAGCACAACACTGAAATGCAGAAAGTACAAAATCATGCATCATATTGAAAAGGGAACAACGTGATACCTGTATTTAGTCACCTAGCAACACTGTTGTCATGACTTAAACCAGTTGTATTCATCATGCCTCAGCCTGTGTGTGTGTGTGTGTGTGTGTGTGTGTGCTTGAGTGTGTGTAAACCTCTCGCCCTGTCCACTAGTTGGGTTAGACAGGCTGAGGTATAGTGAACAGAGCAGCAGTCAGACCACATCAGCACAGGATGAACGGCTGCACCTCTGCCAACACTCTGTGAGGACGACACACACTCGACAGCTCCCTGACTGAAACACATCAGGTTGTTGACAGACTGCTACTGCTCAGTTCAGATTATGTGGGGTTTTTTTTGTAATCATAGAATAATTATTTTGATATTAAGCTTTTTCCCATGATCCTAAAATAGATATCTCATTATACTGACAGAATCTAAACTGTCTGCTCAGGATAATTACACATAATTAATACTGCAGCTGCAAGGGAACAAAAAAGTCATTGTAATATTATAGTCGGCTGTAGGCTGACTGAGTGAGTGATATTTCTACATCGACTAAAATGCATTATTGCAGTCAACACACCTACACATGCAGACTATTGGTAGATGCTACAATTTACAGATGTTCCCTGAACACCTCATGCAGGTAACGGATAGACACGAGCTACAGCACACATCATCAGGGGCCCCGCTTTGGGGGGTTCTGGGGCAGCAGCAGTGTACTGTATAGTTTCTTTATGGGAGGGTTAAGGGGTCTTTTATTTGTCATGTGACAGAATTAGGGGCCATCAGGGGCCAACACCCCCTTGGGACACCCAGGAACATGTCTGGTTTACTTCTTCTGACAGTGTGCCTCAGGAACTGACCTGGTTTTCTACATTAACTGGTCATAAATTGTGATCTGATCTTCATCGAAGTCACATGTACAGACAAACACAAGCTGCTTAAGCTTAAGATAAAAACACACAAAGAACCACAATCTTGTATTTTCATTTAACACACTCATGAAACATTCACAGTGCTGGTGGAAAAAATAAGTGAACCCTTGGATGTAATAACTGGTCAAACCTCCTTTGGCTCCGATAACCTGAAACCAGCTCTTCCATGTTCAGGAGGAAATTCTTCCAGGAAGAATGGTCGACAAGCTGACTAGTTTGGCTTAGTCTAGGCTTTTAGTTCAACTAGTGAAACACAATGTCCAAGTAGTGGAAGAAACTGACGTCTGATATCTAGGACATGGAATAAATGCTGAAACAGCCTTCCACAGACAGGAGTTAAAATGTTAATTACAGTTTTTTCACACAACAAGCCAAATTTGTGGAAGTGTGGAAGCAATCGCAAAACAACAGTAAAATATAAGCTGAAGTGAAACAGTTAAACTCGTAATGAAAGGATATAAATGGGCTAATGTGTGAGTCAGTAGAAACAGTGAGAGCTGTTTGAGTGTCAGTTGTGTTATGATCCCTGAGAGCTGCACTGTTGATGAATAAACATGCGGTCAGCGAAGGCAACACTTCAGGTGTGAGCAATGGCAGTTCAGTTAATTTGTTAGTTAAGGATAAACAGTACATCAACCGAACTTTTACATTTCGTTCACATAATGAAGATATCGAGCTATCGCCATGACAACTGAGGAAAATCCATTGTGGATGTAATAAGACAATCATAATGAGATGATTTCATTCCTGGTTTGTACTTGATGCTGACATGAATCCGTAAAATGCATTGACATGATTATGCTTTCTGACTCTCATCTCATGCTGCAGAGAAAGTTTGGCTGCTGATTCCTCTGACCCCCCCACCCCACCCCCCCAACCCCCACCCCTCCTGGCTCATCAGCATGCCAACTCGCTCTGTCTCCCAGTGCCTGGATACGCCCTTATTTGGACCCAAGGTTAGCTCTCTGACATTTCGAGCTGATTAAGAATTTGCCTGGGCTGTAACCTTTGCGTGGCGTGAATCTGGCTATCATTGCATTAGCGCCTCCATTATCATGCAGTCACATCTAATCTCACCTGGAGCTCGGGGGCCTTCCTCATAGATGAGAAAGAAGCTAAAAGCCTCTTAATGTATGTGGGGATCATTTGAATAAAGCTCAGACTCGCAGATAGGGCTGAGGGCGAGGTGTTTAGCTAAGGCCAAATTGAATTAATGTCATTAGAAAAAAAAGATTTCTAATTCCTGGCTGAATTACACCTCATTTTGCTTCCCTTTATTAAGCTAAATGTGGGGGGAGGCTGCATTTAGCTCCTCTGAAGAGAAAAGCAGGCTCATAGAGTATTATATTTTATATTATATTTCTCCTTTTACAAATGCTTTAGTCTATCTTTACAACAATTGAGTTTTTTAAAATTTTTTATAAGAAACATGCTCTCATTCTTCACTTACATTTGAAAGACCAAAAGAAATACATGAAGTGAAATGAATAAATAAATGCATATTACAATCATTCACTTACTTACAGGCTTTTAATGTGAAACTACAGGGAGTTTTATTGCCAGCAGCTTATAACACAGAAACAAACACATTATTTAAGGAGTGAGATTTTAAAAAGAGAAACTCAGACTGTTGTTGAGTTTAACAGCACACAACTTCTAGTGTGTGTTAGTGTTAATAATCATCTCCTGTAGGCTTGCGCGATAAAACAATAGCAATATGTATCAGCGATAGACACTTCATCAATACCAAGAAAATAACTGTTTGATAGAGAGTCTGAGAGTTTCACAGTTGCATGAACAAACCCAAAGAGAGTGCTCCTTCGCTGGCTTTTACAGTTTTTTTGTGGGTATCACCAGTGCTAAGCTGCATCCCTCTTCTGGGCTGGGTCCGGCCACAATACTTCATCCACATCACATTATATATTTTCTCCTGCTAAACGGCGAGGGAAAAATCTCCTCAAGTGACAGCCTGGTGAAAACTTACATTGTCCCATATAACCACAAATCTGGTCTGCTCTGGATCTGCATTTTGATCTGGAACAAGCCTGTTGTGAACTGCTTCCAGAAAAATGAGCACATGGGCAGTGCTGTAAGGACCCAGTGCGGCATGGTGGTAGAGGACACCACTCTGGGTGATGGCAGCACACGTGGTAACATTTCCTCCATGCTGTCCAGGAACACTGACAATGGCTCTGTGGCCAATCACATTTCTCCCCCTGCGCCTGCTTTTACTGAGGTTGAAGCCAACGTCATCCACGTAAATATATGGGGAATGGCATGAGAATCCATCTCCAACATTCTCTGTAACAGACAAAATATACAGATCAGTCAATATGAAACAGTCTAGAAATAGTCTGGCTGTATATGTATATCTGCAAATTTGAAGTACTGGAAGTAGTGTTGCATACTTACAATGTTCTCTTATCTCCCCAAGCCTAATGGCATGGTTGGCCAAAACTTTATTTATAATAGCCACCTCCTGTTCCTCTGTGAACATGCAACCTCGTCCTCCATGATGTCTCTGCCTTTCCTCTCTGTAGAAGATTACAGTAACCATATGGGCGTGTGCAGGATAGTACACATGTTTTTTTGCAGTTGGCTGTATATGTAGTACAGTATGATAGCCATCCATTCCTACAATGCAGTGCAGTAAATGGGTGGTTACGAGACCTACAAATGTTTACGTAACACAATGCATACCTGTTCTCATTTCTGAAGGTTATTGATGCCACTGTGAACTGATCCATGTCATTTTGTAAAATCAAGCACTTTATTATAATTTTTCTAAAGCCCTGTTATGTAATTATTACTCATTACAGCTGTTGCTTTCCTTGAAATGCTAAAAGAACATATACTTATTCTTATATTATTATATAGAGTCCCAAAGTTACAGGTCCTTTGCTTTGAATTCTAATTGAATAACCCTGGTTTATTCTGTAACTGCAACCATAAGTTCAGTTGAACTTCTTATCCTTCTACATGTTACAGCGTGACTTTTACATTAGGAAGTGGCTAGGTGTTCCTAGATGTTTAAGTACGGTGGCACTGTATGGGAAAGGCATACTTCTGCTCCCAGTAACTAGTCTAGTGGAGGAGTTTAAATGTACTAAGGTTAGGACAGAGCTCCTGTTATCTGGGAGTAAAGATGTGGTAGTCAGTAAGGTGGTTCCAAACCCAATCAAGGGGAGAAAATGGAATCCAAGAATGGCAGTGCAGGAGGCAGAAGCAACGCTCAGGCATACAGAGATTGTGGGTAATGTTCAAATAGGCCAGGGAGGCTTGGGGCTTGGCCCAGGCAAACCGGTGTGGAGTAGAGCAGGTCCCAAGGAAAAGAGAAAGCTAGTGGTGGAACAGGTTCGTAGACAGGAGGAAATATTAAGGGGTGCAAAGGCAGTGGCTCAGGCTAAGCAGGGACAGTGGTTGAATTGGGAAGGTATAGATAAGAAAAAGCTTAGCTGGAAAGAGCTGTGGAGTATGAAGGAAAGTAGTATTAGATTTTTGATAGGGGCAACATATGATGTATTGCCAACTCCCCAGAACCTAAAACTCTGGGTAAATGGAGACCCGTTATTTTCATTGTGTTCAGGTACTGCAACTCTAAAGCACATTTTGTCAGGCTGTAAGGTTAGTCTGTCGCAAGGCCGGTACACGTGGCGACATAACCAGGTTTTAAAAAGCTTAGCTGCAGGAATTGAAGATTTACGGAGGCAGGCAAATTTAGGAGGGTCTAAAATAAAGAGAGTTGCAATCAAGTTTGTTCAAGAGGGAGAGAAAGTTGGTAAGACAGCAAGGAGGCAAGGCAGCTTAGAGGATGCTTGTGATTGGGAAATGCAGGTAGATTTAGGAGGAAAGCTTGTTGTTCCCCAGGAAATAGCCAGTACAAAGCTAAGGCCTGACATAGTCTTGTGGTCTAGGAGTAGAATGAAAGTATATTTCATAGAGCTGACTGTTCCGTGGGAGGCTTCAGTTGAAGAAGCATATGAAAGGAAAAAGCTCAGGTATGTAGAGTTAGGGGCAGAAGCAGAGCAGCGAGGATGGAAAGTTAGGATTTGTCCAGTGGAAGTAGGATGTAGAGGATTTGTAGCAAGGTCTGTTGTCTCTTTGGTAAGGGAGTTAGGAGGAAGTGGACAGAGTGTGAGGAAAATAGTAAAGGACATGTCAGATGAGGCAGTAAGATCCAGTCAGTGGATTTGGATTAGAAGAAGTAATGGTAGCTGGGGGCCCAGCAGGGGGAGCACTTAGGATAGACAGACTCTTAGAAGAAGCAAGGAAGAAAATCCAGGAAGAGGAAGTGTTTTTAAGTGGGGGGTGTGGCCTGTCTGAGCCTCTTTGAGACCATGTGGTTAGTCCAGGTGAGTTGGCCTGTATTGTTTGTTTGTATTGCTTTGAATTGGTTTGTAGTGTGTCTTTGACTGTCTAGATGAGTTTGTTTGTTTTAGGTGAGTTGTTGGAGAGTGGGGGAGTAGGGGGAGGTAGAGCACAGCCTAACCCGGTGGGGGAGAGCTAGCCCAAACAGGCACCTCTCCCTGACTCTACCTCCCTCATTTAAAATGGCCACCATTTTCTCCAACTGGTTAGGGGAGTTTGTTTGCTGAATCTGCTGGTGTGTTTTGTCCTAGTTGATGATGTTGTGTGTGGTAGCATAGGCAAGGTAAAGGAGAAAATAGTCATGGTGTGAGGAGCAGTGATGGCTGGCATTAGGGGAGTGACTCTGGGACGCCAGTGATCACTGTCTAGCCTCCTGGAGGTGTCGTGGG
The DNA here is from genome assembly GCF_002260705.1 of Seriola dumerili. Lineage (NCBI taxonomy): Eukaryota > Metazoa > Chordata > Actinopteri > Carangiformes > Carangidae > Seriola > Seriola dumerili. The sequence continues at coordinate 22,806,366 of NW_019174404.1, forward strand.
ACCAACTAGACGAAACACTGGGGAAAGGAGGTTCCCACCTGATGACCCCAAAGACATGTTAGTTATCACTGCTCATTAGTCTGTGTAGCTGAATTAATAGTTATCATAGGACTTAGGATGTTAAGCTTAGGGAGTTATTCACTGAGTCTGGTCCATTTTCTACAGCACAAGTCTCTTGTGTTTACCTTAAATTCATTCAACTCAACGTTGCCCTCCACAGTCAAAAGAAAACACAAACCAGTAATGACCATTGTTGCAAAACACTGATCAAGCCGGACTCCTGAGTCCTACACCGTTGTACTAGCTAACAGGAAACAGAGGGAGCAGGCAGCGAGAGAATAAAAGCCCTAACTGTATAATGGTTTGCAGCCCAGCAGTGGATGGTGGGAGATGGCAGCAGGGGGGACATGCGCTCAAAATATTAACTGTGCTCAAGACAAAAGGGAAAGTTCTTTATACCAGGACACCTGTGACCCCACCCTCCCCTGCAGCGCCGGCCCGTCTGTGATTTAGATCCAACACATGTCCCTCGATGCCTCTCCCCCACCTCTGAGCTGAGACCAGGCGAGACCATGAGTCAAAAAGTCAGAAAGCCTCTGGAGCTGTTCTTTTTAAAAAAAAAAAAAATCTTTTGCTGGCTTATGCTTTTTTTTTTTTTTTGTAATTCTTTACTCTTGACACAGTGACATGAAAATAATAATTTGAAAATAAATAATAAGTCTGTCAGGTTGATATAACTTACTTACTCATGTACATACATCCATCCATCACTTCTATTCTGTAAAGCACTTTGTGTTGCATTGTATGTATGAAAATTGCTAAACAAATAGTCTGATTGATTGAAGTCTGATCCAATGAAAGTAACAAAATAAAATCCAACAAAAGAGGGGATTTAAAAAAAAACCCCATCATGTTAATTATTCAGCTTTTAGAAGTGTTGGTTGGCGTATTTTTAACTTTGGACAAAGCTAGGCTAACAGTTTCCCTCTGCTCCCAGTTTTAATGCTAAGCTAAGCTAATGTCCTTCCACACTATTTCTGTCGTTTACTCTTTTGGGATGTCAGGAGCTGTCCCTTGAGGGGGGTGGGGTTCTGTCACAGCCTGCACTTCCTGGTTCAGTTCATTCATTGACTCTGCCACGCCCCCACTCCACTCTGCTCCACTGCAATCAGAACAATCACACACACCTGCTACTTTCCTGCTCACACACCTGATTCCCATTGACTCCGCCACTGTTTAGCCTGTCTTTGATTCTCCTTCATCGCCTGTTCTCCTGTAACCTTGTCGTTGTATTGCTGCAGCGCTTTGAAAGTGAGTCTCTGCATTCTGTTGTTTCTCTGTGGAGAAACGTTGATTTTTTTTTTTTTGCCTGTGACATTTACTGCTATTGATTCCTGCCTGTCTGTATCATTGATCAGTGGTGAATATTAAAGGATATTAAGAACTGAATCCTGAGAGTTGTGTGTTGCATCTGGGTCTACCTCTGGTCTGTTACCTGAAGAAATCCAGAGCAGCAGTGGTCTGCATATAGGTGTGCCACATGAAGACTGTTCTCCAAAACTGTGGTCAGGTGTCTGTGAATGTTCTCATTCGTCCAGGTCATAGTTATCTCTCTCTCAAATTAAATCGAAGGCAACTGGACTTGTATTTGTCTGTGGAAGACGTTTCGCCTCTTATCCAAGCGGCTTCATCAGGTGGTCAGGTGCTAACTGTGTGGTCAGGTGCTAACTGTTTGCTTTAATTATCCTTGAGATGCGTCTAGAACTTGACGCAAATCCACCTGTGGCAATTGCCCCTATACCTTTTGCCCTCATCAATACCTGAGGCATTGATAAGGGCAAAGGTATAAAACCATCTCTAATGCTTTGAGTGTTCCCAGGGGCACAGTGGCCTCGATAATTGTGGATCCACCTCGTGGAGGACTCGTCGTAGAGTTAGCCGTCTATGGGCCCAAATTAAGGTCAAAGATTTTGAGTTTGTAAAGTGATGTTCACAAATAATTTCAGTGTCTGTAGTTATAAACTAACATTTGTAAATCTGTAAAATACATCTGCATGAGAAATTCAAGTTTGTGTGGGTGGAGAAAAGATTTGTATTTGTAAAAGGGAAAAAAAAAAAGTGAATTATTTATTTTTTTAAATGTGTGCCTACATGCAAACAAAATTTCACCCTTAGCATTTAGTACATTGAAAATAATTCAAAAAACAACAGTGGTCTTATGTACACAAACTGCCATTTAGTGTAATGTTTTAAAGGATGCACATGGCTAATTGAATATTCCAACTGTCTTTGGAATGGAACTGATGCTCAGTTATGACATCAGGGGTTCTCTATGCTATATACTTTAGTACAATGTACTATACTGGTCAGTTTACCTTCACCTGAGCACACTTCAACACCTACAAGCCAGAGTTCATTAACATCGACATCAAGTTCGGATTCCGACAGCTGTTCTGAATCAGATAAAACAGGTAAGAAAACTGAACAAACACAAACAGGGTAATGAGGAGTAACTAAGTATATTTACTCAAGTGAAGTACTTGCTTGAACAATACTAAGTATCAAAACTTTATGCTACTTTACATGTCAACTCCACTACATTTCAGAGAAACATGGTTTTCCTCCATNTACAATAATAATAATAATAATACATTTTATTTAAAGGCGCCTTTCTTGGCACTCAAGGACACCGTACACAGTTACACAAATTGAGATTAAAACACATTAAGAATTAATTAATTAATTAACAACAATAAAAATGAAATATAAAAATAAAAACAATACAAAAGTGACAGAGCAATTGGCATCAGATGGAAAAGGCAGTTTTAAACAGATGTGTTTTGAGTTGTGATTTGAAATGGGGGAATGAATCGATATTTCTGAGTTGGGGTGGTAGTAGATTCCAGAGACGGGGAGCAGAGCGGCTGAATGCTCTACTCCCCATGGTGGTGAGACGGGCGGAGGGGACAGACAGGTGTGTGGAGGAAGAGGATCTGAGGGAGCGGGAGGGAGTGGGAACATGGAGGAGGTCGGACAGATATGGGGGGGCGAGGTTGTGGATGGCCTTAAATGTTAATAGAAGGACTTTGAAATGAATACGGAAGTGAACCGGTAGCCAGTGGAGCTGTTGGAGGACAGGAGTGATGTGGTGGATGGATGGGTATGAGTAATGATACGGGCAGCTGTGTTCTGGACCAATTGAAGTTTATGGAGGGATTTAAAAGGGAGGCCGAAGAGGAGAGAGTTACAGTAATCCAGACGGGAAGTGATGAGGCTTACCTTCACCTGAGCACACTTCAACACCTACAAGCCAGAGTTCATTAACATCGACATCAAGTTCGGATTCCGACAGCTGTTCTGAATCAGATAAAACAGGTAAGAAAACTGAACAAACACAAACAGGGTAATGAGGAGTAACTAAGTATATTTACTCAAGTGAAGTACTTGCTTGAACAATACTAAGTATCAAAACTTTATGCTACTTTACATGTCAACTCCACTACATTTCAGAGAAACATGGTTTTCCTCCATTACATTTACAGTTAAAACTATAACTTATTTTGCAGATTAAGAGTTTGAGAGATTGCTTTATTGGTCAAAGTACATTTAAAAAAAAAAATGTACCTAATACATGATTTACAAAACATGTATCTTATTTGTAATTAAGTATTTTTAGACAGTGGTATTGAGTCATTTACTCTAGTAAATTATCTGAATACTTAAGACCGGTGAAGCTTTTGATCATGTTTTTTCTCATTCAATCTGTTTTGTGCTTCTCAAATACCTCTCACTGAAATGGACATATGATGCTATGTTCAGTATAAGACAAATTCTTCCTCATGTGGTCACAGACTGGTAACCAGTTGTTAATTTACATGCGCATAATAAGCGCTTCATCATTGTGCATGCTGTGTGGACTGAATGATCCCCCACTGACTCCATGATGTCACTAACCTTCACGTGTTCTCCTCGTCTCTTCATGTACTGCTTCTCTGAGACAAAAAAGAGCAGAGTTCTGAGGAGCGGAGGAGTGACATATTGTGCAGCAGCACAAATCGCTCACTCATGCAGAACTTGACCGGAGAAGGAAGCTTTGGTGTGGCTGCCAAGGGTGCGAATTTAATCACATCACAGGACGTGGCCCTCAAGATCCTGAAAACTGAGGAGACTTCTAAAAGAGAGGTAGATCATTTAATTTGTTTTGATAATTAAGTTTTTTTTTTTTTCCACATCTTCTTGTCCACAGATCAATATGCTCGAGATAGTGAGCGTACTTGACCCAGTCAAGAAAAATGTGGTTCAGTGCTTTGGACATTCAAATATAAAGAACATACAGTACGTGTCTAGTGTTTGAACTGCTGGACAGGAGTCTTTTTCAACTGTGTGCAGAACGTAACTATGAGCCACTGTCTCTCTGTGAGATCTGGCCAATAGCACACCAGGTAAAGACCATGTGGCTTTGATCAGCCAGTATTAGCAACATACTCAGCCAGCTGAGAAAGATACATGCTGAAGTAACACAACTGCATTGTACTTGATCTTTTTAAGCTTGCACCGTGGACAGTGGTATATCTAACCATCTGCATTGTGTCCTTTGTCTCTGCAGTTGCTGACAGTCCTTGAAAACCCTGAAGGGTATTGGTGTTATTCACTCTGACCTGAAGCCATCCAATATCATGCTCACAAAACACCCAAGTGAGCCCTTCAGAGTGAAACTCATAGATTTTGGCTTGGCCTTCTCTACCTCTGAGAAGATGTGTGGCACAACATTTCAGCCCCTGAGTTAGAGGTAGGTTTAATCTGCAAAGCTCATCTTTTAACATGTTTGCAGTTGTCTATTTATGCTGTAAATGATCGAGCAGAGATTGTCAATCGTCAATACACATGCTGAATTTCACAATGTACTTAACAGCTCTTGTGATTCTTGTAAATAACACACAGGGCAACCGAAGTCATCCTGGGCCTCCCCATTTCTGAGGCCATAGACATGTGGGGTCTCGGCTGTGTATTCATGTTCTTGTACCTCGGCAAACACCCGTTTTTTCTATGAACTGCAAGTTCCAGTCAGTAAGTAACCAAATATGTCTAGATTTAAATGCAAAGGCAGTTACATTCTGCTCCAGACACATGCCCAAACCCAACAAGGGGACTTGATGCAGGATGTCGGCTGATGTGGTTCTTTATATTGTCTCCTCAACCGAGAGGCATTGTGGACGCACTGGGACAGCCAGATGACAGCCTCCTCTGCGCTGGCAAATTCACACGCAAATTCTTTAAGGAGAACCAGCACTGGGACAATCCAAGATGGTGGTTTAAGGTGTTTTAACCTTGTTCAGCTGTTTGCAATTTCTTTTTTTTTTTTAATCTCCCAATTAGACAACTCTTTTTAAAAATGTTTCACACATTCAGGAAGAAGTATCGAACCTACATTTTCTTTTGTCCCCGTAGACACCAAGAGAACACCAGCTTGCCACTGGCATTCAGCCAACAGTACGGAGGGGGGCTTTTAGATGCCTGGATGACCTGATGGTAGGAAGGGACCATTTCAGCTTTGCCCATTTCTGCCCAGTAACTATCAGTAGCACCTGCTGAGACACTGGTTGCCACTGGCGACTGTGGCCACCAGGGGGAGGAGGGGAAACACGCACGCACAATCCCCTCTGTCTGAAAAATTAGATGCTAAATGTTGATTTTTTTTTTTTATGAGGTGACAATCCAAAAGGTAGAGATGGTTTGTGTGTCTGTCAATATATGTGTGAACACCGTGTGTCACCGGCCACTTTATTAGGTACACCTGTTCAACTGCCCGTTAACGCAAATATCTAATAGGTCAATTACATGGCAGCAACTCAGTGCATTTAGGCATGATCGTCAAGACGATCTGCCGAAGTTCAAACCGAGCATCAGAATGGGGAAGAATTGTGCATCGTAGGCACTGTGACAACCCTCTCCACCTGTGTACCTGTTGCTTCCTGTGTGTGGCTGCTTCCTTTTACAGGTATTAGAGGTGGGTGTGGCCGAGGTTTGTCAGTACCTGGGCTCATCAGCAGACCTGGCACACCTGGGCCCTGTGTGCTAGTGCTTTTAAAATCATGTTGGAGCTCAGTTCTCTCTCTCTCTCTCCTCCTTGAGCTACCTGTTTGGTTTGGTTGGCATTTGGTTTGTATTGTTTCTGTTGCTGCACCATACAACATTGCATTTACACACTTCCTCACCCATGCACTCACTTACACTGCTGATCCTACAGATTACACATGCCATTATTAGTTTAGGTTCCTCTTCTAGATTTATTGTCTGTTTTTTTTAAATAAAACATTTGTTAACTGGCTTCTTTGTGTGCATCTCCCTCTTTTTGTCATGGCCGTGCGGCCCGGTTTGTGACAGGCACATAATAAGAAGCTGACTTGGGAACAGCAATTCTATTGGTTTCAAGAATATCACCAAATATTTTGGTGACTTTGAATCAAACACTGACTAAAAATAAAATCTGCATACAGTACAAATTACAGCATGATGATCAACATCACTGTGAACTCATGATTTGTCCGATCCAAACACTGACACACTGGATATTTACCATCTAGAGAATGTCTGTGTCTGGTTTGGTAGCATTTCAATGAAGACTTGTGGAGATATACATGTAGATGTTAATTGATTTTGTATACTTTGAAAAATATAGATTGATGGACTTCTGAATTGACCATAGGTTGCAGTGAGACAAACTCAGTAACTCAGTAATGGGTGGAATTTGCAACCCATCTGCCAACATTGGTGAGATTAGCTCTTACAGTTTATGCTGCATGAACACTTTTAGTGAAGAAGAAGAAGAAAAACAACAAAAATATAAATATTACCCATCACTTCAAACATTGTGCCACTTTTGGGCCAAAAAAAAAAAAAAAAAATCAAACCATACAGATCATGTCCCAGCATGCTTTCCTTCAGTCAGATCAGGGGGGGGGGACTAATTTTAACCATTCACTGCACACTCTCTGCCAATCAGTGTCATTTACTAAATGTTGGAGCATATTAATGCTATTCATAATTATACCAGTTTCTAATTAGGTGCACAAGACAAAGGCACGAATGAAGAAACACGTGAGTGAATGACGCAGGTCCACTGACTCCCTGTGGATTCTGTTGTTTTGTCTGTGGGGAAAAAAAAAAAGAACCATTGAAAGCACATATATCTGTCACTCAGTAAAAATGAGCCCGAGTGCTCTTATCTCCCAGTTCTCCTTCAAATGATTCTGATTAATATTGAAAGTTCAAAGTTGAGAGATGTTGTGGCTCTCAGTGACTCCTATCTCTGCCTCACTTTTTTTTTTTTTTTACCTACGCTTCAGTCACTCAGCAATAAATTGCCCTGCTGCAGTGTTCTGCTTCCTCCAGCCACTCTCTTTCATCTTTGTTGCCTCTTTTGTAGAAAGTGGGTGCATGTGCGGGAAGAATGTGTGTATGTACCTGTGTGTGTTTTTAACGCCGTTGATTGCGTTGTGTTCTGGCGTGAAATGAGTAGGCAGAAGACAGGAGTGACTCTACTCTGTGGCAACAACAGAAATACAAAAACATGTGAGCTGTGTGTGTATGTGTGTGTGCGCTGGGCTCGGCAACTGACTGGCCATGTTGAAAAAGGCTTTTTTTTCTGTTTTTCTTTTTTTGTTTAAGTAAGAAAGAAGTAGAGATGATAAATAACAAAAGCTCAATATGAAGCATTAAAAATAAATCAGGACTACAAACTACAAAAAAAAAAAAAAAACGATTAAATAATTAGACAAGCAACTTAATTCAAATTGGTAACCAATAAATAGAAATTCACAGTTTAACATTAAATTTAGATGCAATATGAACATTTAGCAACCACAACATTTAAACTCATCCTACTGTACTCAGTGAATAAACTTAATTAACATTCTCAAAAACAACACTGAAAACAAATATCTCCATACCTTTGGCGACAACAGAAATACTAAAAATGCATTAAAGCAGCGAGCAGCGTTGAGAGGGCCCTCGCACTCCTCGCACCTCGGGGGTGCTCGCAGAAGGCCGGTTGAAGATGTCGTACGTCGTAGCGACCGCCGGACAACGCGCTCGCAGGTGACGATTTCCTGCACAGACCGTGTGGCAGCAGACAAGATGTACTGTATTTTTCTATGCATTCTTAATTGTGTCTGTCAGGTGGAGCCAGAGTACAGGTTATAAGCACATGTGGCTGTGTGTTAGAGCACACAGTGAAACACAGAAATCACCCCCCAGAGCCTCGCCGTTCAACGGAAACTCATAATTTTCACAGAGAAGCATCAGCAAAGCATATTCTGACAAAGTCTGGGGAGGATGTTGCATCCAACACACACCAATTTATTATTATCACTATTATTATTATTATTATTATTAGTCTTTAGAACCTGTGTAATAAGTATTTTATGGTAGGATACTAGATTTAATGAAGACAGTAAAAGCTACATATGAATTTTGGTGACATGTCCTGTGCAATCATGGGAACTGTTGTTGTAAGTTTGGCCTATAGCTGTTCACCTCTGCCAATTAGGATAGGCCTATTGTAAGAATATTGTACACACATGTTCTTTTTCCCAAAGCAATGGGACAGAATGATGCCAACTGGTATAAATAAACAATAAATTATTATAACTTTTAAAATTAGGCTAATGTGTTGTATATTAACACCACTTAAACCTTCTTGGATCAATTCAAGAAACAGCTCCATGTTAGTCTAGATTAGTCTAGTCTAGTTGGGTTGAGGTGCTATGAAAACCAAGAATTTATCAAGAACAGTTTACAACTGGTGGATCAGGACACGATGTCACCTCAGGGTTGTTATTTTCATCACTCACAGGGCATCGTCAAAGTCTAACAACTTCAACAAAGTACAAAAACAAACAGCTTCTCTTGTCGGCTCTTCTCACAGCACCTGTAGCTGCTGTAGTCGTGATGTTACACAGGAATGAATAATCAGAACTTCAACAGCAGCTCATTGAGCCTAAATTATCTCAAGGACTATTGTATTCTGATGTTCAGACTCTGTCCTGTGTGCAAAAAAAGGTTTGTTCAACATATATAATTATACTGCTCCACCAATGAGAGTTTATCAGATGTGAATGCACCTTCTTTAGTATATGTTCTCTCTGGATTTGATGCTGCAGCAATTTTTAAGGCGACTGACCGACCCTGCCTCTTGTCTCACTGTGTGCAGGTCAAGTTTCTCAGCCGCCCCGTCTAAACCAAGGTACTTAGCAGCTGAGGGCAGTAAAATTATGCAATCTGAGCCATCATCCAAGATTGCATAGGTCTCAAGGGTACAAGTCTTATTAGTTAGTTTAACTTTAACTACTTTAAGTAGGACTTTGGGGGACTTATTTTGAGGATTCATGCAAAGCACTTTAGAGGCAGTAGCTTGTTTATTAACGTCCTGCAAGATTCCCAGGTGCTCTCCGTTGCATTTAAGGCAGGGTTTCTTTAGGTCACAGTTTGCTGCTGTCGCGGCATCGAGCAGAGGGTTACACCAATACAAATTCACGTTAAGTTGCCTGACAACGCCACCTTGGGAATTTCACCCAAAGAATTATTTACCATTACCAGTCAATAGGACACACAAGTTCGTTCTACTCAAGGCAAGAGACGTGATTCCAAATACTTTACAAAAAGGTATACTTTATTACAAAAATACCATTATAAAAACATTAAAATCCAGCCATACACAAGATAAAGAAAAGAGGGAATAAGGATCAGGAGCTGAGGCCTACGGGTGCGGACAGGAGCTAGTGAAGGGGGTGGGGAATCTACCAAATGCAAAAACATTAAAGTCAAAATAACCAAACACTCAAACACACATGGCAAGCACACACACACACACAATGTTAAATCACCCACAATCCCAGGGACACGGCACACAGAAGGGAAGGACACCACCGGCCTGCAGCAACTGAAGAAAGAATAACACAAGTTACTACAAAAATAATCACAAAATAAACATACAAAATGAGAAAAGTGGGCAGGTAACAACTAAACTAAAACTGCCCGAAATGAAATAAACAATGTTAAGAACCAAACACTCTGCATTGTATTGCCACAACATTAAGTAGTATCAGTCCCATACACAACCCAAATAGCTGTGTAAGCAGGGGCGGGAGGGAGAGAGCGGAGCGGCCGACCGCCCGACCAGGGCCGAGCCGGGAACTGAGCGAGGATGCAGAGGCCAGCAGCAGCAGCGCAGACAAGCAACAGCAGCGAAGACAGAGCAGAGGAGCAAGCCAGCAAGCAGCTGTGAACAAGCAACAACAGCGGCTCCGATCAGCTGGTGGTGATGTCATGTCACACCGGCAGCGGCTCCGTCAGCTGATGAGACTTCCTAATATAAAAAAAAAAAAAACTAAATTAGCATCACTAAGCTAAAATTAAGGGAATTTGTGAAGCAGCAATAGCAAACGCCTACCTTTCTAGAGTTCACACAGGCATACGGAGAGTGAGGGAGCGACGAAACCCGCACGGCTACCGGCATTTACCTGCAACCAACGCTAGCGTTTAGCCAGCGGAGACAACAGCAATGGCAGAGAGAGAGAGAGAGAGACACCTGCCAATAAAGAGGACGCCAAATTGAACAGGAGCACGGCCCTCCGTCGCCGCTCTGAGAGGGCAAACAAACATCCGGTCCGGAAATGACGCAATAGGGGAAGCGCAAGACAAAGGGAAGGTGACAGGCTGCCACTTTTATACAAAGCTGGACCAATTATTGGCTACCAGCTGGCATCAATTAAGAGCAGCTCCCTCTATGCTGCTACACTGACATATGTGACCTTCCACATCTCCAGCATCTTCATTGCTCTTTAATCCATTTTCCTCTACTTTCTCTGTACTTAATTCTTTCAGTCTTCCACAATTAGTCAGGTATTGATCAGGAGACAGTGACAGCAGGGTCTTGAAAACTTGAATTTAGGTCTGGCTTTTGTATCGGGGTGGAGGTATCTTGGATGAATTGGCACAGTGACGTATGGTAGCTGATATTAGGGAAACCTTTGATTGTAATCTCTTCTTGGGAGTTGAGCGGTGGCCATTTGGAGGTGTGAGACCTGAGTTGCTTCTGCTAAATCATAATGGGTGAACTGCACGAGCATGTCTTGCAAGATTGGCTACAAATTCATCTGGTTATTTGAGGACGTTGTAGTTGTTGACCATGTTGTACATTAGCTGTTGCCTCTTCTGCACTCTCTGGTTTGACTCTTGGATCCATATCCAGTCTAGAAGGCCATGACAGACCATGTAAAAAGAGTGTCAAGAGCCCATGCTCTTTAACCTAACTGGACCATAGAGCTTCTGACTGAAGCTCTGATCATTAAACACATGGATCCAAGAGATTTATTTGTTCAGGAAATGATGGTAGGACGGATGGATGGATAGAGGGATGATGTCAAACAATAAATAATATCAAACAAAGAACATTTTAGTCTCCAGCAACTTACTTTTGTGTCAGCATGGCTCTTAGTTGTACACACCCAGAGCTTTTAACTAAACTCCCCTATGCAGTCTTCCTCCCCTGTCCTTGGACAGGTGAATCTCCACCCATCCAGTTCGACATGTCAGCTTCAGATTTTGAACACTGGGAGTGCTTGGGGTTTGGGAAGAGAGATCGAGACCAGAGAGAGTGCAGACTGGGGAAGATGTTGGCCCTGACCGCGGTCACTGCGCAGCTCCAGATCCTGTTATTGTTGACGCTGTACTCAATGAAAACGAACGTCTTTGCAATGAAATTGTCCAACTGACGCAACAGCCCGAGTTGATGTCCCTCAAACAGCACTGTGGCCTACAGCGATTTGAAGCATCTGACCGGGACATCCGTTTCTACACAAGGTATGTACCTGTCTAAGTCATGTGTTAGAAAAGTGTTCACATGTTGAGTGTTTTATGGTTGACATTTGACCAGAGATTGAAGTCATTAACAAGCACTACATGCTTACTTTGGTATTTTATGCAGACTACATTAGACCACATTTGATTTACAGTATGCAAATTGTTTTTAGTTTAAAATAAGCAATAGGTAATGATAATTAAATAATTCCCACAATAACTTGTTTGTACTTTCACAGTATATGAAATGTCATAAGTTTGTCATTGACATAGTTACTTTTTTGCATGACTTTTCATATATTGCCCTAAGCTTAGTGGCAATGTGTTGTCTAAATGGACAGATTTGACCTACAACACCACAGATGTTACTTTTTTGAAAGGCATTAAAAAAAAAAAAAAATGATGAAAATGTATATGTATATTATTGTATTCAGTAGGTCGTTAGTGAGGATGTAATGAAGTCCTGTTTTGATCAGAAAAAAATTGAAAATTGTGTGTTTAACACATCTAAGCTTAAAAACAGATCAAAGATGACCCTAACATAAGTGGAGGGTTGAAACCCCACTAATATGATTGGTCTACATTTTTACTTGTAATGTGTGACTGCATATTTCTACTATCTCCAGATTTTCATCTTATGACCACCTGATGCGGTTTTGGCAGCTCATGGAACCATCACTGCAATTCATGGTTCGAGTTACCAGAGCAAGAACTGCAAATGTTGACTCTTCAAAGTAAAGTGCTGCCATGATGTATGGTATTACAATTTATAATTGTGATTTTACCATACCATAAACAGTTATACATTTCGCAGTAATGGGTATATTCTAGATTATGTTGTAGAAGTGTACAACTAATGTAAGAATATTTTTTCATATATATTTCATATGTGATACAGATGCAGGCTTTCCGGCCAATTGATGAGCTGTTCCTGTTCCTGACCCCTTGACCTTGTCTGCACTTTGCCTTTGGACTGAAGCAGAGGGACCTGGCTGACCGGAATGGGTTCCATCAGTCTACCGTCACCTGGATCATTCTGACATGGAGCAATTTTTTTGTTCTGCTAGTTGACAAATTAATGAGCACTTGCCAAGAGAGTTCAAAGATTACCCAGACACCACTGTAATCCTGGACTGAACAGAGCTAAGATGTCAAACACCTACCTTTACTCCAGAGCGAAATCCCACTTTAACCTGAAGGGAATGATTGGCATGGAATCCCCCCCCTCCCCATGGAGCTGTAACCTTTGTTTTTCCCCTCTTTGCCATCTCAGTTAGTGGGAAACTGATCTTTCTAGTCAGAAATAGTTGGTCTGCATCATGGTGGACAGAGGCTTTCTTGTGGATGACTGTGTGCCCTCTGAAGTGTACAGGCCTGCATTTCTGGCTGGGAGACCCCGTCTATCGCACATCTCAGAGTATATGTTGAGCATCTAATTCATAGATTGAAGGAGTATAAATTCTTTAACACAGTCATCCCCCAAAATATGTTTGGAAACATTAACCAGCTCTACGTAGTTGCTTGCCTCCTGTTAAGTTACCAGAGTGGTCCACTTGTAAAAGCTTGGTCTAAATAGGAGATGAACTTGGACGTAGAATGTTGTCACCATGTACCAGCAAAAGTAATTTGAAAATGGAACCAAAAGTAGTTGCTTATAAATGGACATCCCAGAAAAGCCATGGAATTTTATAATCCAATTTTCCATACCTGGAAAAGTCTTGAAATTCGTTTTTTTTACATGTATGTCTAATGAAATTAATTGCTATGGTATTCCTCCCTGGATATTTGGTTTTGCCAATTTCTGTAGCATGATAGTTTTCACTTAAATTGACAGTGTATAGACAAATAAAAGGTTATTTAATTTTGAGTCAGCCCAATCTGTGCTGTGAAGTACACAGTTTTGTGTACTTGCAGGTTGTGAAAGGCCCTTGAAAATTCATGGAAAAGTTGTGAAATGTCAATGTAACTGGGTTGGAAAGTGGCTTATTGTTGCATGGTGTTACTTTTGTTAGATTGTACTCATTGATAAAAGTGATGGATTTATGTTTCAATACCTCACCCTGATAGATCTGTTCCCATTCTCCTTTTTCAGTTTCTCCCTTGACTCCCACTGTCAAGTCACACTTTTTATTATCAGCAAAGCAAGCAAATTATGCATTTTAAAAAGAGAGTCCAACAATCACTCTTTACAACTACAAGAGCACTTGGAAAGCACAGATCCACATCAAGGCTAAATGTCATTTCTTGCAACGTGAGAGAAAGTGAAACTGAATTGAGATGGATCTGCTCCAAAATGTAATCATTTCTTCCTTGGCCCGTACTTCACCTTTCCACCAGGTTTCATAAAAATCGGGACTATAGTTTTTGCATAATCCTGCTCACAGGCAAACAAAAGAACCAGAAACAACCTGTACTGAAAACTTAACACTGGTGGAGGTGAAAAGCTGATATGTAAAAGTGCAGGTAAATAAAAGTAGAAGTAAAAGTAATCAACCTTTTCTTTCACTGTGTTTACAACCTCCCCATCTCTAGATATTCTTTGATTAAACATGTCATCTTCAGTGAAAATGACAAAAGCACACCGCACCAAACCAGTGATGAGTAGTTGACCGTGTTTTTTTCTCGCTGTCTTGCGCTTTTCTCAATTTGGTGCACTGTGGCCTCTGACGATAAGGAAGGTCGCAGGTCAGGTCACAAGCTCTTTGTACAAGTTACTCCTGAAAAACATACATGTCTTAACAGTTAGAAAGATATTCTTCTGCTTCATGTTATATATTAATGCTTTCCATGTAAAATTCTACCTCAGCGTTGTGACAGTGTTTGTGTGTGTGCATGGACATGCAAGTAGAGTATTTAAAGTAAGTATTAAAAAGGACTGTTTTACATTTCAAATACATATTTTCATGACTGAAATACTGCCCATTCCTTCATCTCACCTGATCCCTGCAGCCAATCTTCTCTCCTTGGGCCTAGCTGACAAAATCACCATCTTATTTGTTCGACCAGGTTCAATGCCCTGTGAAAGAACATTGTAAAAGAACTTATACTTTGTATTTGTCATAATGTATCATAATATGTGGTAAAGGACACATCGCCTGGGTTCTGAGCTTATGCCACTGCTGCTCAGACCGTGTGCAGCTGTGAGTGGTGGGGGGGGGGGCAACTGTAGCTCCCTGACGGCTGTAATGTGAGGTCTAGTAGTGTGTGTAGTAGTGTGTGGCAAGCCCTTGATAGCTCAATAGTTCAACAGGTCTACAGTCTTTGAGAACATCGTGTAAAAGAAAATGATATCACCTTAAAATATGTTTGAGGTCCAAGTAGCTTAGGTGAATATTGGCTGTGATATTAAATATCACAAGAAAATAACTATTTACATATTTATTTATGTATTTTTAATAGATATACAGTACCACTCAAAGGTTTGGACACTTTCTCATTCATTTGATACAAGTATATATTAATAAGTCGCTAGTGTTTTCAGCTCCCTCGCTGTATACAACGGGAAATGCTGAAAACCTAATTCTCCATTCTCTGGGAATCTTGATCTGAGTCCCATATGTCTACTACACATAAACCTAGATAGTGATTATGTACAATTAAATAAAATACCTATTATAAATACATTGTGCCATTGTTATATTGGCCTGACAGCAGCAGTAGGCTGTAGGTCCTAGTTGCTATCTGTTCTCTAATCTATATTATACTGACAAATGACCTTTTAATTCCCTGAAATCAGACACATTCAAATTTTTTACAGTGAACCTGCTCTCATTTCCCTACACTCACATTGTGTGGCCTCTCATTTTTCCTCATCGACCTGAAGCAGTTTGCCCTCACAGACAGCTGTCCTGCCTCATTCTTGTCACAAACCTAGAAAGAGAAGTAACGTATTCAGCAACAATAACAACATTAAAACACACTATTTTATGTTGGTGCCAAGCCTTGTTATTTAAACACTCCCAATTCAGTAGGTGTGTTTAAAGAGGCATCAAAAAGAATCACATTTAATGTGTTACAAGCAGGAATGTCAGTAAATAAATGAGTTATTTGTACAGTATGTACAGATACTGCTGTACAGGTACAGCTGATTTATACTGTATTAAGAACTTGTCCTTTATCATTTACAGAACCTATTAATGTAATAATCACTGCCACTAGATGTCGCACTAAACCACCAGCAGCTCAGACCAAAACAAACACATCGTCGGCCACAATCCTTTCATGTTCTCAGTCAGTAATGTGTTGTGAAGCTCAGTGAAATTGTCCACTAAACACACAATAAGAAGCACAACTGAATAGTTAGTTACCCTGTGAACATGAGAGCTAACAAAAACAATTCTGACACAACCATTAGCCCACGCGGGCGTTGCTGTGACATGTTCCACAGTGATGCTGACAGTTAGCCAGCTAGCAACTGCAACATTCATAATATGGGTAACAGCATGTCAGCTAACATTATCATGTCTACTGTAGTCATCACTGATGAAAACAGACATGTAACATTATGAACCATCAAGTTGCTGACACACGCTCCATGGTCGGACTGGGAAAGAAATTCACTATTGGACTGATCCACTCGGACTGGCCACATGAATGACACTGACGGAGCTGGTAAAAACTTCATGGATGGTTTTGACGGTCCTACAGCTGACCAGGATTTTAGCCGGTAGTCCTCATGTCCTGGCAACCCGGTCCTGGTCTCATCTCTTTCTTTGTCTGAGGACGTTTTAGATAAAATGTGGTTTCCTCTTCAGTGGAGGAAATCACCTGACCAACGGTTTAACAGAGAGCCGGACACATATATTGATAAATCTGCAGCCTCTGATTTCACAAGTGCCACACCAGAGCACAGTTTTCCTGTGTTTACCTTCATTGAATGTCATGCAAATGACACCACACACACATCTCTACACACATTAGAACATGGCATTCTGCTGTGTGGGTGGGAGACATTAGGTTACCAGAGCTCATTAATCCTATGCATCATTTCCTCCTGTCCAAACTAAAAAAAAAAAAAAATCACCTCATACTTTATTTTTGAAATGTAGTTCAAAAATTTAAATTGCTGTATCACAATTTAAAGTATGGTTCTTCAACCTATCTTGTTCTCTCTTCATGTTAACCCTGCAGCATGTCATAATGTGAGTTCTCATTCCTATGCAGATGATACTTAATTGTATCTCTTTTAACCCAATGATTCTATGGCTGTATCCTTGACCTCAAATGCTGGATGACCCAAGACTTCCTGCAGGGAAGTATTGATCAGACTGAGGTAATCACTACTGACCCTGACACAGTTAGTGCTTACACCTCAATATACCTGGGCTCTGTCCAAAAACATGGCAGACAGCTGTGCAAACCTTGGTGCCACCTTTTGATAACCACCTCAGCTTGAACTAGCATGTCAACACAGTTGTCCAATCTTGTTTTTTTGCAGCTCAGGACACTCAGTCCAGTTTTATCCATTAGAAATCTAGAGACTGTCTTATGTGTTTTTATTTGCTGTAACACTCTCTGTACATGTCAGAGTCTACAGGAATCACAGCAGCAGCAGGAACTCACCTAAACAAAAAGCAGAGTGCACATTATTCCCATTTTAGCTTCTCTTGCTTCTCTCTCTGGTAAAATTTAGAATTGATGGACCATTTAATTTGTGTCTACAGCTCTCTACATGACTTACACTTCGTGATGATCAGTTCGTCAAGCGCTCAAAATGTATATAAATATCAACCGGATTTCTTTGGACCAACCTCTGTGAGGAGATTAGACTTGCGAGCTGCTTATCCTCCTTTAAATCCCTCTTAAAGACATAGTTTAATAGGTGTGCTTTCTCAGGGCTTGCGGTCTGAATTTACCTTCAGCTTTTTAAAACCCTTTATTATACAAGGTCATTCTCCTGAATCTTATTTTAGTGATTATTTTAACCGTTTGGGAATCTTCTTTTCATTTTACTGTACTTCCAAAGGATGGATGACTTAAACAGCTTCAGACTGATCATAAATGGCCCCACCAAGCTATTGTTTGATTATTCATTTGTGTAATTACTGGACTAATGAACTGCTAAAACCCTAAAAAACATGTGCCTGTTCACATTGTGCTGCCCTGGTTGTTGTTGCTCAGACTCGTGTTCATATTTTTGCAACATGGCCGGAGGGATGGCAGGGTTGGTTGGTCAGTCCACCGCTTTGTCTCTCTCAACGACTACTGGATGACTTTGGTTGTTCTCTTTTGGGTTAACTGGACCCAGATGCAGACCACGACAGCAGAGCTCTTGCAATAAACCAATTTATTAAATAATACCAACACAAAAGACTGAAGTGGTAAAACAAAAATCCAAACTGAGGAGGTAAGCCAAACAATGTCCATGAGCAAAAGTCTAAACGTCAAAAAGTTCTGAAGCTCAAAATGAGGGGCACCTGAACAAGAAGCAACAGGGACCACTTGGGAAACCAAACTGGCACACAAGGAAATTCTAGGCAAAGTTGAGCAAAACTACACAAGCAAAACAGACAATCTGACACCAACAACAGGGAGCACAGAGACTAAATACCCACAAGGGAGGCAAGGATGATTGAACACAGGTGAAACACATTAGGGCGGGGCAGACATTCAACAAGGAGGGAAACAGGACAAAGACAGGAAGTAAAATAACCACCTTATTCCCCTGTGTCTTGTGCTCCTGTTCTGTCTCCCAGTGCTACCAGTGTTTGGATTTTCTGTTTTACTTCTGTTGAGTATCACCGCTGTCTCCTTGTGCTTTCGTGTTTGCGTTTTGTTTCCCAGCCTCACCTCACAGCATTTGTTTCTGAATCTAATAACACCTTGTGTTCTTCTTTGTTTAAGAAATCGCTGAACTACATTTGTTTTTTGTCCTGAAATTACTATCCCTGACATCCTCTGACTTCACTTTCATTATCAGGTCAAAATTTTCCTGTAATACTAATGACATCCCCATCAGGGGATGACCACCATTTTTACATTTACTGCACCAAACCAAACTCCCAGAGCCAGTAGCACGGCTGCAGACTGGTGGCTGTGTTTCGTTTGTATTCCTGCATCTAAACACAAACGACCTGACATTATTTATACTGTAAAGACAAAATGTCACAGCAGCAAAACATCGGAAGAGTTTTGATTCTCCTCAACATGCAAAGAATTACAGATACAGTACAATCTTGTGATAGAAACTGAATGTCACATTTTTGTGCAAACTGATCTGATCTATCCAGTTCTTTAGAACCAGTCCATACAAACAGTGATCTAACTTCAGGGACTCATGGTGGGGTAATATGTCAGAGCTGGAAGTGACATCCTGTCAGGAGCAATAATACCCCAGTGAAAGTGAAGATAACAGCAGCAGCAGAGAGCGCTGCTCCTCACCTGCTAATCCTCTTTGCCCTCTGGGAATCTGCCTCCCAACATCTGCCTCCAGCCTTCATTTCTCTAATGTGAGCCTCACACACTTTGCCAACAACAGCTGGCTGTGCTGCAGCCATGTAGTCCTATGACCTGCAGTACTGACCTTCACTTGCTTACACACAAATCCGGAAGAAGTGAATTACACACTCTGTCCTAGTGGTCAGTGAAGAAACCATTAAGATTGGTTACTTATTCCACAGACTGCTGTTTGTTCTATGTATACATGTACCAGTTAATATAGTTTGTGTATTTCACCAAAACACTTAATGATCTCATTTGTGGTTTTATTCTTCCACCTGTGTGCTGTGGAGAGTGAGTGTGTGTGTGTGTGTGTGTACATACGTGCTCAGCGTGATGACGTAGGTGTGTGTGCCTGCTCCAGTCAAAGCCTTTTTCAAGATGGCAAATGTTGAGCCGCAACACATTTATAATCATTCATACAAGTATTTTATTTGTGATATGAATGTAACCAAACTGCTGTGGTCTGTTCTATGTAATATCCGACTTGTCTTACGTGAGTCCTGTAAAGATCGCTCGTTTAAGTTTTTTTTAATGAGTTTTGTCCTGAGATAAAAGACTAATGGTAGCATGCTAACTTAGCCTTA